>NC_084982.1:2312235-2612235 GCF_963691925.1 Scomber scombrus | reverse complement strand
CTGCTACAACATTAGAAGGTCCAGTGAAACTTAAACCCCCTACCAAACATCACCTCTCGTTGTCACTTGGTATGCTCTGGATGGTCAAGTGGAACATTCCTGCAGACTGCATTTCACTCAGTTGGCTCAGATCTGCTTTAATCACTTCAGCAATGACTGAGCTGCAGATATAGAGTTACAGTAAGAGAGAGAGAGAGTGAGGGAGAGAGGGGGGACCTCAGAATTACTTTTCCATCATTGGTCCAAGCAAGGTTTCTCAGGGTCAGAGATTGTTCATACAGTATCCACTGACACTGGCTGCACTTTTTTAGCGATTTTTTTCAAACTTCGAGCGAAATCGTCCTTTCTGATAAATGAATCAGTTACCAGGTTACATTTAAACTAAAGGCTACATTCACTATACAACAATTTCAATAAACTAAGTGAAAAAAATAGGTCAATTGTAATTTCCTTCCAAAATTATCGAAATAAGCTAGGTGACTTCAAATCTGATGACCTTATGGTTAGGAAAATGTAATTTGTCAGGGTTTCCCAAAACTGATTGGTTCATTGATTAATCTGAGCTGTCATCTATTTGGTCAAGGTTTGGCTGGGTCAACGTTACCAAAAGAGGTTAGGAAAATATTGTGGTCATAGTTAAGAAAAAAATCCGTCTTAACAGTTGATGACACACTCCGTGTCAACCCAACCATTCACCCCAACATCCTCCACAACAGCATTGTGGTCACGTTACACAACTTCCATTTTTGCTCATGTCAGAGGCATAGAACTAAGGTTGATAATACTACCTACTCCACTGGATAGTAGGTTATATCCTCCAATCACATGCATGCAATTACCTACTGAAATTTGCATTTACATTGCCGGTCAATCAGGACACACCTACAAATTACATGTGTCTCATTCAGTATAAAAGGCAGCATCTCGCTAAAGCTCCCATCCAGAAAACACTACAGTGAACGACATAGGAGCGGCAGGGTCCATAGGTAGAAGGCTATGCCTGTGCTTGTAGAACTAGTATTACAATATTGTAACATTTGTTACACTGAGCCTGACCATCTATAGGTTAGATCCAAACCACTTAAGTAGAGCACAAGGGGACCCGGCCCAGCTAGCATGAACTTGGTGAAATCATGGCCTTATTGCAGGGGTACACACCCCATTCCCCAAGTCAGCTTGGATCAAGGGAGAATGCAGGCATATATTGCCCGGGGGTGGAGAGTCAGGTGTTCAACAGCTGACACTCGCCCACCCTTTTCACAAGTCCTTGAAAAAGAGCCTGTAACTTCCAAGAGATATAACCTTATGAACTAACAAAGCGTAGACCAAGATGCTGCCGTGTGTAGGTCCTCAAAACTCACCCCACTAAATAAGTCTATAGGTGCTGCTACTCCATGTGTTGAATGCACTTGGACCACAGTATGGGGGGGCTTCCACCTGCCTGTAGGCTTGGGAGATGCACTCTCAAAGTCAACTAGCAAAGTGCTTCTTGGATAAGGCTTTCCCAACCATTTCCTGTCCATAGCACATGAACAGCTGGTTCAGTGCACACCAGGAGAGTCTGTCTTTGTTTGGTCCTGGAAGGGCTTCAGCAGCTCCTTCCCAGACACTTCAACGCACTGCCAAATGTCTGGGAAAGAAGGTAAAACATGGCTGGTTAAGCAGGATGATCCGAGGCAGTGTGAGCCCTACGCTCTCCACCACAAAGGCCATAACTTCAGAGAAATCACAGCAAACTGAAGTCAGAGGTGGATTTCAGCAATGGAGGTGGAAGGTCAGTGATGTTGCATACACAGACAAGTGGATAACGTCATCATCCATCTGCAAGGCGTCCGGCATCAGGGCGCGTCTTGAGCTGCGAGTCGCTGTAGTCAAAAGGAGCGAGACGCCAAACAGCCAAATATAGTCCCACCATTGCCAGCTTTGAAACAAAGGAAATCCTTGGCAGTAAACGCAGGGCAGTGACTGCATCATGCCGCTCTATGTAGTCCAGACTAAGGAGAAGCAAAAGGGATGTCCAGCAGGGGTGAAGAAGTGGAGACTATGTGAGATGGATCAGTCATTATTCATATGACCACAAAAGGTAATTGACAGTAAAACAAAAAACATACGATTATTAAAAAGGAAGTGGCTACGGTTATAGAACCGGTAACCAACTATTGACATGGTACAGGATTCTGTGCCAGTAGTCCACAGACTGTTGGACTGGATGGTTTTACTCTGGTCACCATTGTAGTTTGGCATATTAGTATACTAACAATTGCAGATTAGTGCCTACACACAAAGTACAACTGAAGAAATTACATAATTTTTCTAGGTATTTGGTCATAAACTATAGTATTTGACAAATTAGAGTTTTGGCCTGAACCTGGAAAGTGAAAAGATCACTAATCCAGGATAATCCATCCAGTAGGTGTGGAGATTTTTCACTGAATAAGTGAAAATATGTCACATTGGTGGCACCAGGGGCAAAGTCAATGGATCACCAAAGGCAGTAAGCTTCATCCTTTGGGGACCATGGACATCTGTACAAATTTACATGACTGCTGCACTAAATAGTTGTTGAGATGTTTCAGTCTTGACCAAAGTGGTGGATTGACTGCCAGAATTTGCCCTTCTTGAAGCCGTTCTGCTACCTTTGCCAAACAAACAAAAAAGTACTCCTGATGATTTCTTACATGTGTATCTACAGCACAGTGGTATAATATGTGCTGCTTAACAAACAACAACAAAAATAGTGTATGCATGTGTTTTCTGGCTCAATGATATGATATGATATGATATGATATGAGCATGTAAGTTAGCTCTGCTTGGCCATTATTCAGCTAATGTTCCATGTTCTGCTCAACCTAAAATCTAACTACACCAACAACAGGACGTCTATTTGAGGACAGATCTCATCCATCTACAGTAGATTGTGTGCCTGTTGGTGCTGTTAAATTAGTCTTCTGTGAATATGATGTAATATTATACACTATTCCTCTCTCTCTCTCTTTCTCCACTCCCCCCCTCCCTCACCCCTCTGTCATGGTGCCATGAGCCTGATCGTTTACACCGCTCATACTGTGTGTCACCAGGTCGTTACATTTATTTCAGATGACCACCAATTAGCTGGCTTCTAATTAATCAGCACTCTCCCTGATTCCACATGTCACACAAGTTCGCTCCATCACCACGGTGGGGCTGGGCCTGTGGCTTTATGATTGTCAACTAAAGAGCATGTGATTTATCTTTGTTGTTGTGGACAGTGTGCTTATGGGGTTGGCTGTGTTGCAATGCTATACTCTCTTCCTCTTGGTGTTTACTCCTTGCTCCATACACATTATTTTTTGCACTTTTCTCATGTTGTGACATGTTAAGTTTCCTGCATGGAGAAAATTAAGTTTACTTCTCGTCAATGTTGAAGTTTATCCCATGTATAATGGAGTCACTGTCATTACTTTTTTTCCTAAAATTAATTAATTTCTATGAAGAAATAATAGTTTCAATATTTGTGTTACATTGTAGCAGATCACTTTTTCCATGTAACACACAGTGTGGGAGTCTGCAGCTCTTAACCAAGTGGTTGTAAACACTTGATTTCCCAGCAGTCAATACACCACCAGTATCTATTTTCATTTTAATAAGGAACATATTTCATTAAATGTTTTGAAGACCATATATTGTCAATCAATAGGCTATGCCTAAACAAATATTTTATTTTGCCAAAAATGGAACAGTTTTCATTTGAGAGACTTTCTGTTTGTGTAGTTTTGTTTGTGCTCTTCTTTGTTTGAAATGGGCGGGGGTCCACTGGAAAAACTGACTTTTTTTGTTTTGTTACACCAATTATGATTTAGCAACATTTGGATCAAAATGCAATTTCAGTTTTGGAGGTTCTTGCTGATGCTGCCAGTTGATAAAGAGTAATGCTTGCACACTTAATATACAGCAGTGATCTTCACTATTTTATTCATGGGACCTTCATTGGTAGGACACAGTCAATAGAAAAGCCACTTATATCCCGAAACACTGTAATACACCCTATCCATTAAGTATATCTAGCAGCCAAAACAATTCAATTAAAACAGGTTTAACTTGATAGTGGGATGTGCAGGAGCAGGTGTGCATTTTGTGACTTTCTTTGTTATATCGGTAGTTTGCTGTTGCAATTGAGCCACTAATTAAAGTGTAGAGCCACGCATTGTATAACACTGCTTTCAAACCAATAGACAACGTTTTGATATAAGATGGATTGTCTTTGTCAGGTCAAAATGCTGCTAGGCCACTGTCATAAGTAACAAGATTTTTACTTATTAAGTCATAATGTTATAAAGAAATAGTTTAGATTTGAAACCAAGTTGAATACATTTCATTGATTTTGTGTTCACGGTCCCAAAGTACCTACCCAGGGACTGAAGATGAAAATGAACTAATAGCTAAAGCTTTTGTGCATGGCCCTTTTTTTAATAAAGACTAAAGACTAGATTAGCTTGTGAGTGGTAACAATGGCTGTGTCACAAGGTCTTAGCAGAGATATGATTGGATGATTGCTGTCAATTCCATGGTCACTTTTTACATCAAACATTTAAAACAATTGGCACATTCCAGATCAGCACCATACTGTTTCACTATGCCGCTAGAGAATAAAACTATGAGATATTGAAATGTATGTACAGTATACAGTATAAAGGGTTTTCTCTTAAAATTGTTGATTATCGCACAAAATACGAAGCTAGCATGTTAGCATTAGTTCGTTTTTTTTCTTTTTTTAAACTATAATTTATAAGAACCCAACAGTTAATTAAGTAATTGAAACTAGTCACCGGTTTTTATCTATGAAGATCTTGCAATATATTAAATAGCCTATTTTATCATTATTGAATCTAATTTCTAGTCCTGGTAGATTCAGATATTTCAGTACCTTACTGTACGCAATGAGCTACTGTATATGTATTAACACATAGTTACCTCCTCATAATAATTATAAACATGAATGAACAGTTGGCACATCGTTCCAATGTACCTAAGTGTTTGAACCTAGATGAAAGAAGACCAAAGTAGTTCATGATTTGATCGCTCCATCAGTGAAAATAGCTCGCTATGCTAATCATTTCAGAAGACATGATATGAGCCCATGCTGACTGATGAATAGTGTTGTCTGTAATTATACCTAAATTGATTTATGGGGATACATTTCCAGAACACTTTGACTGCGTGTAAGGTTGCACCTGTTCTACCAGATGGAGATATAGATAGATCATAAGGTACAGGGCATATGTACAATACATACCGTATATAAATAGTAAGGCTGCATAGTAATACAGTTTGCAGTTGGAATGAAAGGTGAAAGATTTATGTGTGTTTTGTGCATTTTGTGCATTAGTCTAACCTTAGTCTCATATTGAATCTTACTAATGAAGGCAGTTCATCGAGTTATTACTATATAATTATTACTGTATCAGTCATCTTATTCTATTTATATTATATTACACATTTCAGTGAAGCAACCTGTAAACTGATGAAAGATGAACTGTCCTGACTTGGTATATTCCAAGATGGAAATGCTTGCGGTTGCAATAAAGTTTATGTTACTACATTCCCAGTCAGTAGCATTTTAATACTGCACTGTTGGTGCCTGCAACAGGGTCAGCACAACCTTTTTTCGTCATTGGGTCGCTTCTCGGTTTTAGCGGAGCGCAAATTACAGCGGGGTGGGCTTTTCACATTAAAGGCCAGTTGGACATCTAAAAGCAGGACAGGGGAGCGACCCCCTGGCATGCGGGGTGGGCAGCCGCCGCAAGTCCCAAATATCGTCACATCACATGAAGATTCCTCGCCGCACATATAAATCTCTCACCAGGGTGACTTACTGTGACCTGTGACACAACTGCCAGTGTTCTTGCGTTGGCTGGTACTGTGTGTGTAGCAGGAGGGTGTGTGTGTGTGTGTGATATGACTGATGAAAAAGTGGATATAAAAAATTACATTAAAAGTATTTTTTGTTGTACAATAGCTGCAAAAGACATATTTAAAACACACCTGTTCCCCATTCTTGCTAATTGAGACAATAGATTTGACAGATATATATGCTACTCTCTCATTGATGCATTCTCTGTTCAGGTTCTCTTAATCTGTCAACTTTAATTTTAGTGCTTAAATGATGTGATCCATCACCTCCAGTGTTCATCAGATCCAGGACAGATTCAGCTGTGATCCAGCTCCAAGTCCAGTTCAGAGCTTCTTAGGAGTCAGTTTACATTGATTGGTGATAAATTAACAGAAAAATGGATTAAGTCAGCAGATAAACATTATAAAATTAGATGGTTACTCACAGAGCACGAGAAGTCACTAAACGGTTGGATTACCTGATGCCATTTGAGATTTTGGATGGACTACTAGAGAGTGCTCCCTATCAACATCATCAAAACACCAAATGATGGACTATCTTATCTTATTTTTTTTTTCATCTTAACTTGTCACCCATCTGAAGATTCAGCTCTGGTGTTTGGCTGGTGTTCAGAGCTGCTGGAGTATTAAGTTACTTACAGGAGCACCTACTTCACAATCTCCTCCCTTCTTCACATTCACACAATTGCACACATTCACACCTGAGAGCCGCTCAAGCACAGCCACAGTGTTCCTCTGTTAGCCTCAAGAGCCACTGCGGGTCCATTCATTTTCTCCATCCAGCCATGTTACCCATCGACATTTACTGAGGATTTGAACTGTTGGCCCTTTGGTCACAAGCCCGCTTCTCTAACCTCTAGGCTACTGATGCCCCCCGACTTTTTCAATCTCAGTAAGCCACAGCGTAGGAATGCGAAAGCCAAATAAAAGCGCTTGAGGAATCAGAGAGGTTTTGGTTTGTGGGAGGAGGTGTGTAAAAATGAGCGGCACCAAAGTTCACCCTGTTTTGGCCAAAGATACACTCAGAGATATCCAGCGCCAGAGATTACATCTTTTTCAAAGTAAATAAATGGAATTATGATGTTTTTCTTGGCCGTCCACATTGTTTATAAAAAAGCAGAGAGAGCAGTCCGTTCACACTTTAGGTGATAACTACAGTGGGCCTTTGTGAAGGCCAAGTGCTGGCCCAGGAATGATAGTTTACTTTGGAGGCTAAAATTGAGCTCAACTTTGTGTGCAAAGTTGTCAGGATTTGTACCTTGTTTACAGAGCATAACCCATTTGTGAACTTGTCCGTGCATGTGGGCATGGTGTACATCTTGTGGATTCAACAGAATGTGGACATTAATTGTATTCTATAAGTTATAAAGGATACTTTTTTGGTTTTTTACAAGTAAGAACATGCATGTTTTTGTTCACATTTTTAAGAAAAAAGGATCCTGACTCTGGCAAGGTGCTGCCTGGATGATGGATGTGTTTCTAAAGTAGAATAGAAAATGCTTCGATTTGATATGATTACAAAATGCTTACTAAGAGTAATTCAGTAGTGATTCCGGTAGTTGTATATATTTAACCAGCAAAAGTAGCCAATAGTTGACTAAAACATCCAACTGTGAGTTTATTCTGGCTGATCTGACTCACAGTAACAACATTTCGTTACCCCCCCCCCCCCCCCCCCCCCCCCCCCCCCCCCCCAACAGTTTGGTTTTTTTCCTTTTCGGAGGTGAAATGGCTCTTTCCACACCTATAGTTAGATACTGTCACCACTGTAGGCCTGCTCATCTTTCTAGGGACTCGACCCCGCCATGCATCCACAGCTGTTTACAGAGAAAGTCTCTGATAAGAACTGACAGGTCAATAAAAGCAGAAATATCATCAGCTTCGTCATTAACCACGGAACTGGCAGCTGCCAAAATATCCTCCATCGCGCTGGCCGGCTTCTCTCCAAACATCACCACCCGTCTTTTAGAAAGGTGCTAATTTTATGACACCAGAATGCTTAAACCCACAGATATGCAAAGCAGCTTATAAAGCACCAATAAGCCTGATTGGAAAAACTGGGCTGCTGTATGTTGCTGATTGCTTTTTTGGTGTTTCTTTTTTTTTTACTCTTTTGTCACAGCTTTGGGTCATTCTTGTGTCGGTGATGTCGGCCCGAGCAGCTTCCCACATATCACCCGGTTACTGACCGATAGTGCCCAGACCATCTCAGTACTGTCTCTCAACACCCTAATGCACTGAGGTGTTTACTGACAGTCTTCACACATGCATTTCATTAGCAGCTTACTATAGTATAGCTCTCTTACTATGAGAACTTTTACAACTGATAATCTTTGCATGTGTACGCACCTAACTTTATTACTTCTTTCCTGTGATACCAGAGAGCCTAAAGCACAGAGCAACATATGGGCTCAAGTGATGTGTACAAAGAATTTTTTTTTTAGGCCAATCTAAATTAAAATTATTTTTCTCATTACCAATGAAGTTTCAGTATTTTGAGATTTAAAAAAATAACAAATGCAAATCACTCCAATCAATGTTAAACAAAGTGAAATTCACTCTCAGTTTTTTCAGTGTCACATTTTTAGACAGTGTTTGATGATTTTGAATTCATGACATATAAAAACTAATTAAACAAAATGAAATGGAATATAAGTGTACAATGGAAAACTACTTACTTTGTCCTCTGTTGTTATAAAAAGTCTTTAAACTGAAAGCGATTAGATATCTGTATTATTATTTGAGTTAAACGTCTACTGTCATGTACTGTATATTTTAGAATAGGTCTTTTTTTTTTGGAATAGGTTTTTGTATTGCAGTGTTTTACTTATTTATGTATCTGTTCATTGTCTGTATGGTACTGTCAAATGAATTTCTCTTTGTGGACGATATCTATCTAGCTATGTTTAGCTAAATTGGGTCAGACAGTAATCTCAATTAGACCAGCCAGTATCTGGTATTTAATAGAAACGTAATACTGTTCAAAACATAATCCTTCATAATAATTCTTCATTTGTGAAGCCGAGCGTTGCTGAGTAAAAATGTAGGGAGTTGTGGGACTGTTGTGTCCTCCAGTGCCTCAGGACACCAGATAAATTCTCCCGTTATATCAGGAGGGGCCGGCTGGTCGAGACAACGTTGTTTTGCTGTTCTCCGAACTGTTTGATGTTCTATTTCCGCTCACACTTGAAAGACCTCTCTGTCACATTAATCAGGGCTGCAGCAAATACCAGGCAGTGTTTTCTGTCAATCCAGAAGCCTCTGCCTATACCGTCGACGATTTATTGGGAAAAAAATAGGCTATATTTGTAGTGGCAACCTTTAAGCAGCACCTCACCAGCTGATGTCAGTTAATTATTTGTCCCCCTGAATCTAATACTTTTTCTCGGTGCCAAAACTGTGGGCATGTAGAATCAGGATCCACACACACACACACACATATGCAGGCTCATATAGACACACACACACACACACACACACACACACACACACACAAAACTCAGATGTGAGTGCACAAGTTGTGACGCACACAAACAAACACAGTAGCAGATGCCGTCTCTTACTGTGGGTCAGTACGGAAAATCAGACACTCCATCCATCTGCTTATGTTATTCCTAGCAACCAAAGTTATGTTGCTATGGTAAAGATCTCCCCACATGAACTTGTCAATCAAACTGTGCTGACTTAATGTTTTTTATTATTTTGTTTTTCTCTCGCTTGTCTCGCTAACCTCATTTTGAATTTTTTTGCTGCGTCTCACATCGTGGTTTCACTGCCCCGATCAGGTCAATAGTGTTTATCTGTTTACAGCTTCTCTCTGCTAACTTTAGATGCCTCTGCTCTCATTAAAGCATGGCTGCGATTCAGAGCTTAGAGTTAATCAAAGCACTGATTCACTGAGGAGGAACGTAATATTTTTTCAAGACTAAAAGCCAGCAGGATTTCATCATTTGCGAAATGAATAATAGCTTTTGTCTAAAATATGACAACAGATTACTTGTTATGCATTCCCCCCATTGGTGCCGGTGTGACTCAATCGATCAAAACCTTGCATGTAACAAAGACTGAAAAAGGTGCTCTGCAAATATCGCACGTCACGGGTAAAAAAACACATCTGTTTAGACAAATGTGTGATTTAGTGTTGTGGGTTTAAGGGGAGAAAAGCCAGGAAAACTTGATAAACCACACAAATCCACCATAACCGCAGAAAGCCTCCGTAAACTAGAGTAATGCCCAAATGAAGTGTGAGAAAAAGGGAGAAAAGAATGACTTTGTAATACCTTTAACGACACGGTTTACTCTAGGATGAGTGTCGTGTTTCCTCGGAAATATTGCTGCGTACGAAATGTGGGGCGGCATTTGTCTCATTTTGCACGCTGACTTATGCTTTGGTATTACACTGGAAATAGTTATGCTTGGATTTCAAGCTGTTGCCCTATTCCGCCGACCTTCTTTCGCTTCCATTAAAAATATACTGCACTCCCATAGTATGTGTTTATTGGCAAGGGGAGGATTTCTGTGCAGCAGCTTCTATTTTTATTTGATTTCCCAGCATAAAGCGATTATTTTCATTCCTGATAAGAGTATTTAATTGATTACCACATGCATATCATTGATATTTTGCTCCATATTTTACTGTAATTGCTTAAGTACTGTATTTAAGTATTACTTTATTACAGTATATTATTTTACACCTCCACTTCATTATATTTCAGAGGCAAATACTGTACTTTTTACCCCACTACAGCTTTCAACACTTACCATGTAGATTAAAAAATAAAGTTTAGATTGATGTATTGTCATTTAGTAGCAAATAGAATACTGTTGTGTCAGTTTTGAATTTCCCCCTAGAGGGATCAATAAGGTTACCCTTCCCTTCCCTACACTATTATATATCAGTTTACTCCCAAATTTAAGTTCACTTTTGATATATCAGATCATTTTTTAAAAACCTTTGGATTTGGTGAAGCAGGTGACTTTTTTTTTCTTCCTTTTAATTGTGATATTGTAACTTGTTATTTCTTATTTTACTTTTCTGAATATTTTTTCCATCACCAATTAAAGAAGGTCATAAATAATAATTTCCTCCTGCTCACACCTATAAAGGAGCTTGAAAGCAGCTGACAGTGATTTATTAATTCATTTATTAAGCTGGGTCAGTTACAACAAAGCTGACGTCCAGTGTTGTTTTCTTTTTTCATCTTGTGTTCTCAAGCTTAAGGAGGCCGAATAGTAACAGGTGGCTAAATCACAGTGACGTTGATGGATTTCTGGGAAGGCCCTGGGGCTGACGGCACTGCCTAGTCACACGAGCGGGATGGGTACGTCAACTCACTGGACAAACTGCTGACCCATAACACCACGACCTTGCTCTTTTATTATACAACCGCCAACTCGACACGGATGAGCTCAGGCGAGATGTAATGGAAAAGTTCTCTGCGTTTCCTGCCGCCCTCGTTCCCGCTACAGGCACGGCCGGTGTGCGCTCGGCGGTCTCTGCTTTCCTTTTGTAACTTCACAGACCCCGAATCTTAGCCGGTTCTATAAAACAGGTCTTTAAACGCAATGCGGGTAGCAGGTGGGGGCTCCATGCCACGCCAGGAATGCCGAGCAGGGGAAAGGACTCGGTGGGGGCTTAAAGATGCCCCTTGGCACCGTGGAGGAGACCTCTGCGGGGTTGCCCTTTAAGGCTGCACGGCCAGTGAGAAAGGAGTTCAGCTTGAAGTCGCTACATGTGAACCTGTCACTCTTGCAATCTGGAGGCTTGGCGGGGTGGAGGGGTGTATGTGCAGGGGGGTGGATTTAGACCATTAGTTCTGGGCTGCCCAGGCACACACTCACATGTGTGCGGAGAGTCACTGAGGTCTTTCTGCTAATTATAGGCAGAAATCTGACAGAGAAAAATTAGAGGGAAAAGGGACAGCTGCAAGGTCCTGAGGACGACGGAGGGAAGAAGAGAAGGCAGAGGAGGGGTTTTTTGATTTTTCGCTAAATCCTCGAACCCCCCCCTCCTTAAGCTGAAAAACAAAATTCAATCATCTTGGTGTCCTTCTCGCGCTCTTATCCCATCTCAATACAACGCGGCTGCCTCCCCCCACCTCTCAGATGGAGGTCAGGGGTCAGTCCCAGTGGGATCACCCAGGTTTCACAGGGCGTCCCATCTTTTCCCTGAACTAATGCCATTTCCTAAGGGGAGCTTAGCCAACAGCTAGAGAAGAACTCTGAGACCTCCCCTGTGTGAAATGTGGTCACGTTGTCAACCGCCATCATATCACACACACACACATAGACATATGCACACACTTAGAGACTATATATTGAAGCAGTCTATGATGGTTTGAGTCTGTACGTCCAGATCATGATTATGGCCTTAAGTTAAATCAGATGATATACTGTATTACTGAACAGTAACAATTCAATTGAACGTGTGTTCAGACAGAAACTGAAGCAAATTTTCACCTTGTTCATTTGCTCAAATTTGACCGCTGTAAAGCCAACGTACCATCTGTACAGACATTAGCTGCCTGTATATGTGCATGTATGTGTGTGTGTGTGTGTGTGTGTTCCTGAGATAGTTCAGCCCGCCCCTGAAGTCACAGGAGCTCCATCTCTGTTATTTTTCGTCTAGTCTCTGTATGTTTATGAAATCATAAGCTTTGGCAAATCAGATGTGTTTTTCAAATCCAATCTGTAAGACAGACTGTCCGCACTGCAAGCGATCCGTTTGGATTTATGTGTCAGTGACGATGTATGCTGGTGACGTAGCTTTCCAACATGGAAGCATGAGAAATCGGGATCCATCTCCCCCCCCCCCCCCCCCCCCACCAAAAGTGTCAGCAGACTATTTATTTCAGTGTCTGTTCACGGACTGTTGGTCTCTGTGTCTCACATTGTGAGTGGCGCAAAAAGATATATTGAAATCTGATTTGAGCAGCTAGATCACCCAGACTGAGATGTATCTGTAGAAAAGTTTCAAACCACCTACTTGGATCTGATTTGGAAGAAAGTTGCATTTTCATGTGGTTTTTTTGTTTCCCAGACTTTCTAAAATCAATCAGGATACAATCAGGATATGCAGATTCGGGCCGGCAGTCTGAACAAGGCCATAAAGACCCGCGATAAGCATGAATTTTTCCCTCAAGTTTAAGCTTTTATCAGCTCAAGTGGACATGGCTTCACCCCATTAACTTTACATTAACTTCCTGTCTGAACACACCTTAAGAAAGACTTAGTTACCAAACAGGCATAGTGAGCAACTTCCCTGTATATAAATGTGTATGTTTGTGTACAAAATGCACTAGTCTAGCACCAGTAAAGCACAATATCAACAAAAAATGGTATGATCCTTAAGGTGGCCCCTGCATGACTACCTGTCTTGTAATAAGGCCAGGCGACAAAATGTGTTTAGTGTATTACAGGGTATATTTGTGTTTTACCAGATTACCACCTGTAGGTCCATTGAGAGTTGACAGCCATGACAACTGTTGCTAAGATATTATGATCTGAAAAGTACAAGTCAACTTTAGAAGTAGAAACTAGATTACCGAACCACTGAAAATAGAAAATAGTAAATTAAGCAAAAAGAAGCATTTATTACACAGATGATATGGATGATTAAGTCTTCTCATAGGTCTGTGTCACTAAGACTCTACAGGGAGATTTTGTAATCGAGGAACATCGGATTAAAAAAAGACACACAAGATGATAGGCTGACAATGAAGATGTGTCACTGTGCTATTAGTTAGATAAGACCAGCTGATGAGAACAGCTGATGTCTCAATTGATGACCCCAGGCAATGACAGCAAGGAAATTGTGTGTGAGCATGCGTGAGGGATGGGAATAACAGATGGTTTGAGAAATAAAAACACCGACCTGAGCGTGTAATAGATAGTCTTCCATTACAATTAACGCCTCTGTATACCTACACGGGTGTTTTCACTTCCTACACCTAATTAAACTTCCGCTCACGTGGTTGTTGGGTGGAGTTATGCAGTAATTAATGTCACCAAATGTCATGAGCCGATAAGAATGATTAAGGTGTAACTCCTGTTTATGTAACAGGTGCAAAGAGATGTCACTCAAGCTCCTCATGAGGAAAAATACATAACACCTGTGTGGACCATGTGGGGTAAGGGCTACCTTGATTGTGTCTACACCTGTTCTGCTTGGTTTATTGTATATATTATTTTTAACTTTTAGGTTTTTTGTATATATTATTTGTTCTTATTTATTTATCTATATGTGTTTATTTGTGTATATGTATGAGCTATTGGATACATGAATTTTCCTTATGGGGATGAATAAAGTCTATCTATCTATCTATCTATCTATCTATCTATCTATCTATCTATCTATATATCTATCTATCTATCTATCTATCTATCTATCTATCTATCTATCTATCTATCTATCTATCTATCTATCTATCTATCTATCTATCTATCTATCTATCTATCTATCTATCTATCTATCAATGAGCATGCTCCTGATTAATTGCACTCACAGATACTTGGTACTAAGGATGACTGTGCCTATATATACCTTAAGTAAAATACCGTATGTAGCTAGAAGCTCCTTTTTATTTGATCCTGGTGCAGTATCATCTTCCTCCCGTTATCAAGATGTCAAAAACAAAATGGACTATCAGAGGTCATGGCTGATGTAAAGTCACAGGTTCAAACCAACTAGACAGATTCCTTGAATGAGGTAATTGTTTTTAGTTTGAGAGGATTTTTTTGTGTTTATGTTGTTTTTTAAATTTGAGTCTCTATTACGTTAGCTCTTGAATTTGATGTGATTTTTACATTCATTATTTTTTCAAATAAAAATGGGTTTGCCCATGTAGTGCTTGTATTCCCTTCATTCACACACACACACACACACACACACACACACACACACACACACACACACACACACACACACACACACACACACACACACACACACTCGAGCACACACCCGCTGTTGGTGGGATGGCTCAGCTGCCCCGCGAAAGCCGCGCAAACAATCAATAGTCTGTTTAGTGCCTGAGAGTATGTTACTCATCTCACCGTTCATAATGTGCTAGTGTGCAAAATGTTTCTCAATGTCGGTGTAATATTGTAAGCTCATTATCTTGTTACAGGAGTTTCCGTGAGAATGTCATGAGCTTGCCTTGGGCCGGCTTAGCTGTCTTACAGCTGAGGCACAGTAGCCAAGTCCAGATTGCTTCCCTCCCCGCTCTGATTGACAGGTGTCCAACAATCCCCCTGGCTTTGCGCCGGAGATCCGAAGAGGCTGAGTGGAGGCCCCCGGTGCGGTCGGGGCTGACCTTGCCCGGCTCATCAATAGCATTCATTGCTCCAAGGCTGTGACAGGTGCACCGGCCCAAACCTCTGTCATGGCCCCCTGAACCTAAATCCTGCCTGTTTTATTGGTTCCTCTGCCTTTCTCCCTCATCCCTGTTTCCTCCAGGGACATTAAGGAGTGAGGCTCAAGTCTCCTCTGGCTCAAATTAAATGCCTGTGGTTAATTAGTTGAGGTTGCTATTACCAGCAGTGGTAGGAACCCTTAGCAGTGCACCCAGGCCTGGGAACGCTGGGAGATGTGTGGCATCCCATCTGAAAACAAGACAGTATTTGTAGTTTCTCAGTCTGTCCCCCAAAATTTTAATGGGACACACTTCCTGGCATGCTCCCTCATCCTGAGTCAAATGCATCAGACACTCCTGCAGAGAGTTCAGAAGACTCACATCTCCCCCCTAGTGGCAACCACTGTACATGCATCATGTAACACAACTGTATTACCTCTTGAGAGGAGGAGAGCTGACACAGCTATGGAGTCATGTTTGCAGTAGAAATATTATTAATTATATTAATATTATATAACTAATCATACCTTCATGGTAACTCAGTTTTATCAGCATATATATTTTATTTGCAAAACTACTAAAACAAAAATGATATAAATACATTTTGTAAAAAAAAAAAAAACAATTTCAAATATAATTATTTATTTGTATATCATTTATAATAAATGTTATGATCCTTAAAGTGTGTCATCAAACAGTAAAGTTTAGAAAATAACACTTCTAATGCCTGGGACTCCCAAGAGCTTAATTTTATCTGGCAAAAGGGGCAAAAGGCTTCAATGCCTCTTGTTTTTTTTTCTTTCTTTTTGCATTTTGCATGTACAGTATATCTGCATGTGAATACTGTATATATAATATATAATACATCTGTGTGCACTGTCATCCCCTCACTGTTATTACAACTGAGAATGTGATGTTCATATTCTTCTGTTCTCCTCTGCTACTTTACTCTTTTCTCCCCTCATACATGGTGCAGCAGTGGAATTGATTCAAAATCATGTGTCTACTTCCTTTTTGAGAAAAATGGGAAATGTCATCATTTAAGCCAACACTCCAGCTTCAGTTTAGTAGCCATCCGACTCAAAAACGACCTGCCTCAGCTCACTCCTATACCCTAACCAATTTTACCAAAATAATTGTTTATATCATTGATTGTGAACACAATTTGCCTAGGCTGTAAAATGTTATTTAGTTTGGGATGTCTTTTTATTATTCTAGCATATGATTCCATGTCAGTGTGACAAAGGATATTAATAACACAAAATTACTACATCATTATGTTTGCCAAACTTCGCCATACTTGTGGCTTTAGATAAAGCAACATTACCCAGTGACCTACTGCTTTGTGTGCCATGCCAAAACGTTAGCTAATGATCTCCGTATTAACTTTTTGACTTCATGTCACACAGACCAGCAAGACGTTGATTAAGATTTGTAATTAGTGATGGGACTTAACGGCTCATTGAAGGGATCTTATGGTTCCATTCCTCTCTGAGAGTTGTTGGGCTCATTGTTCTTTTTTTCTATATCTTTTAATGTAATTCAATGTAATTATACTAAATCTTGTAATGTAATTTATTTTTGTTATAAAGCACTTTGAGCTGCATTTATTATATGAAAAGAGCTATACAAATATAATAATAATAATAATTATTATTATTATTATTATTATTATTATTATTATTATTAATATTATTATTATTAATATTATTATTATTATTATTTTTATTATTAATATTATTATTATTATTATTATTTTTATTATTATCATCATCATTAATAATAATAATTTGGTATAAAAGCCTTCGATAGCTTCGATTGTAAATGGGTCAAATAAACATGTAAATTTGATCATTTTCCGCTAAACTGCTCATCAATTCTATCCTATAAGGCATATAATATTTGACAGCCAGCTCTCCAGTAAAAGTAAAATACTCTATACAATAACGATAATATTATAATCTAAACAAACGGATGAACATGGCTCTGAATAAGAATGGGAGGAGGAGGGAGCAGGAACCAGCAAAGAGCCACTCAGAGCACCATTGAATGTTATTGTGTGACTGTGAAGTAAATTAGAGCACAATAAATCATTCATATGATCGGGTTGGACTACTTCATTCAAGTTATTTATTGTTGCATTACAAGATTAATGGTGAGTATGTTGCATAATACACCACATATGTATCTGCCTTTGTCCAGGGTGGCCCATTCATCATGACTTTAATGAATATGACAATATTTGATACTAATGTCAGACAGTCCAAACAATGTCTGTTTTATGCATTTTTAACAAACAGATGAACCTTAGTCGAACAGGGAACGTTTTTTTAAGGAAGTCATTGCAGTGACTTCTATGGAGACACGTATGTGTGACAGCCAGCCAATGACACTGAACAATAGGGTTTAAAAGTAATTGAGGCATAGATATGTTTTGTGTTTTTATGTTTGTCTTGCTAATTGAATGCAACTAAATACTGGTCATCTGGAAAGTTCAGTTGTTCAGAGTGACAAAAAGAGAGATTTGATCCAAACATGTGTGTCAGTTCAGATTTGGTGTATCAAATTAGAGCCGCTTGACAGCAAATTCCCAGACTGCTTTCTGTTGCCAGTTTGCACTTGTTGGCAGCTTAGGAGTGGTTGTGTGTTATTAAGGTCAGAGTCTGAGGGAGATTTAAAAAAAAAAAAAAAAAAACCTCTCTTTCCCTATCAGCAGACAAGCTTGAGAGTGAAAAGTGAAGTCTCAAATATGTTCGTGGGTTTGATGAGAAAAGCAGCAGTGTTTCTCATTTGATTCATTTATTTTGTTGGCCCACTGAAAAGATGTTTCTATTTCCATGTCATTAGATTGAAAATGTCCAAACGCTGTCCAAAGTGCAGACTGATTTGAGAGTCTGCCAGAATGGTGCAATAATATGTGAGACAGGTCATGAATTTACTGCTGCTTTGCAGATATCTCTTAATACTTAATGCTGTTCCAGGTTGAGCCACAACAACAACAACAACAACAATAAACACTCAACCTATGGGAAATACAGCTTCATTAAGACTCCTCAACTGTTGTTTTGACAGAGTTTGACAACATATTCTGACATACATAAAGCCCTTTAATTGAAATTCTGCATTAATGCCAAGGACATTGTGTCTTTGATATTGTAGATGCACAGCACTCAAATCTTATAATACAACACAATAAATAAGATGATTTTTTTAAAGGAAGCAGGTTGGCTTCCATTAAGATTTCATTAAGTTTATCAAGAGCTGTAACCTTCACAAATGCAGTCAATTGCCTGCCAACCAGTTGTCTGCACTAGAAAAATAAGCACAGTCTGCCCCGAGCCATCACTTTCCCAAAGGACAAACAGCTGACATTTGTGCGCACTTACAGTTGTGCTGCGGTCTCATACATACATACATACAATTACAATGTACAGACACGGACAACCACAGGACCAACATCAGCATAACTGCCACAGGAAAGACACACGGGACAGGCTTTTGACTTTTTGGGAGCTGAAGAGCTGAACTGGTCAGTCAGGTCAGGTCAGGCAGGTCAGGAGTAGGTTTGATTGACTTAAAGCCTTAAAGCATCTGTCTACTTGAGTGAGATTCATCATGCTGCTGTGCACTATCCTGAGTGAAGATGACATTAGAAGAGTCACTATTGACAACTTGCCTGACACTGTTGATGACGTCTACTTGATGGTGATACATCAAACTCGTCAGCTGCCTCAGCCATTTGTCATTCACTCCTTTTCTTTTGATGTCAGAATTAAAGTGAGGCTTACCACAGACATAGGACCCTTCTTGGCACATCAAAAGACATTAAATCAGGCACCTTAAATAAGTTGAAGGAGTCCATGTCCACAACCCCTGCCCAACAGAAGTAGAGTATGTCGAGTGGCCTAAGCTCTAATCAACAAGCATCCTTGTCTGAAAGAAAGGTCTGCCAAGGGATGGTAGTTTGGGAAGTTTAGTTTTAAATTTAGAATGGGCGACTTCCAACAGAAGCTGCAAATGACTGGGGGCTCTGAGCTCAAAATAAACTCACGTATCTCTGGTGCAACTGGGTCAAAAAAAAAGTGAAGAAGGCCAAAAAGCAGGTGAATTATTTTTGCCAGATTTTTCAGAGGAGAAAAACAATCTTGACGTGAACAGATCATGGTTGTTGAGATGAAGAAAGGCTAACTGGAGGCAAATTGGTGAAATGATGAAAAACACATTCGGGATGGGATGGCCAGCATTGTTTTCTGAAATATAGGCCTGAAATGACATTTGGTATTTTCATAAAAAAAATCTAATTGAATCAAAATGTCATTTTAAAACAAGACTAAAGCAGAATTTGCTCGCCTTACATCTGCTGACCTAAAATGCTCCCTCTTTGCTAGCTTGACCAGTACCTGGAAAGGTTCCTTGAGCTGTTCAAAGCCATGAGTGGCATAGTGAAGCTGACCAGGCTCACAAGATGAATTGATGATGATGTAACTGTTGTTCTTCCATGCTCTGTGTGTTTTCAAGAAAAAGGCAAGTGACATGACTAAATATGTATTTAATTTATATTAATGTTTAGGGCAGTTAGTTTTGGTCAGCCTAAACTTGTTGAAAAAGAGGATATATAAAAAGGATAGCTAAAGATTGAAGACTGTCATGTTTTGTAATTGGACGTTTAGTCTTCAAACTTTTCTAAAACCAGTGACGGGGTAGGTTGGATACCATATCCTGCTTGAAAGATGTGCTGATGAGCTTGACTGACTAGCCCAGTTCTGTTTGTTGATATTCTTATGATTACATTTTGATGATCATCATGAAACAAACAGCTTTTATTTCATAACTGTCTTCAAGCATAAGGTGCTCCATAAACAATGATTGGTACTGATTACTTTGTTTTTCTGACCAGAGTTCCACACGCAAGAAGATGACAGAGCGCTTGTGCAAAGCCATGAAGCCTGGAGTCAAAGGTTGCATTTCAAAGAACTTATGGCCACACACAATGACATGGTGAATTGTGTGAGATCTTATTTCTGTAATCAAATATCTTCCAGCAAGAATTTAAGATATAGATAGATCCTAAAGTCCTGTTTGATAAAAGAAACAATATTGTCTCTCTGGGTACTCGAAATTAGTTAGCTAGTTTTCTCTAATAATGACTGCAATCATTTTCTTCAATATTTTATAGATAAGATAGTAAATGTTTGAGTAAACATCCCACCCTAATCTAGTCGACTCACTAGCGGTCCTTGTATCCCATCCATCTTGGATTCCTTTTGTCCTGTCTCTATAGAATATGTCACAACCTTGTTAGGAAAAATGAAACCCTCTTCACCCTTCTCCTCTGTTGGTAAAGGTTTCAAGTCATCTGTCCTTGATTAGTCAATGTTATAAACTGCTCTCTTTCATCTGGGTGTGTCCCCTGCCATTTTAAGCAGGCTATTGTGCAATCTTTGTTGAGGAAACCCAACCTGGACTCATCTCTGCCAGAGAACTATAGCCTTATTTCCAAACTCCCTTTCCTGTCAAAAAATTTTGAGAGGAAACTTGTTCAAACACTGGATTTGCATAGGGGGCGTCTGGCAAATTTCAATCTGGTTTCCATGAATTTTACCACTGAAACAGCTCTCCTTAAGGTTTCAAATGATGTCCTATTGATTGCAGATGCTGGACAGTGCTTGATTTTGGTTTTATTGGACCATAGTACATTATTCAATACTGCTGTCCACCACATAGGCTAAAATACCTGGTGGGCATTACTGGGACTGGATTGAGGTGGTTCTCCTATGATACTGAGAACATTTTCTCAGTCTCTGTAGGTGGATTATAGGTAACACTGCTGCTTTGTCATGCGGCGTCCCCCAGGGATCTATCCTGGAGCCTATTTTACTCTCCATATACATGCTTCTACTAAGACAGATTATCGTTAGTTTCAGCAACATCTCCTACAGTATCATTTGTATGCTGATGACATCCAATTATACTTTCCCTTCAAACCTTACGAGCTTGATAGAATTTCTGTATTGAACAGCAACGCAAATAAAACTGAAGTCTTGATTATTGCTCTGTATAACCTTCACCCAGTGATCAGGCAGAACTTTAGTGCCTTATCCTTGTCTTCTTGGTCTAGTCTGCATAGTCTTGATGTGATTTTTGACTAGTCCATGAGTTTGATGCTTTTATTAGGGCACAATTACGTTCACTTAAGAAATGTTGCCAAACAGCATTAAATTCAAGTGTAAATGACCTCCAAGTCGCATAGTGGCCAAACCACTTGCCATGGTGGTCTCGGATGCATCTGACCACATATCTTTTGTAATGTAAATGCTACATGTGTCCTGATGCGTCTTAGGTCAGGGCATAACAGGAAATATGTCATTGATACAGGACGTGGCGGTTATGTTGGTAAACTGTTGAATGGAATAGAATGAATGGAGAGGAGCACAGATGTAAGTGGTTTAAGTATGAGTTCTTCAAACTGTTAGCTCTTAGCTCTTTAGCCCACACTAACAACAAATCTGGCACTAGTCTGACTGACTGTAGTAATAACTTTGTGTAGGGCCGTTTGACCTTCTCGAGGAAGTGATGTAGGCAGCAATAAAATCTGGACACAAGTGATCAGCTCAAGACCGCTTGAGACGCAAAAGAAACAGGTGAAAACAGCAATGTGTCTCGGCTGTCCACTTGTGACTGGATCACCCCGAGGCACATGTTGATGCCAGGTATAAACAGGGCCTTATAGAGCCCTACATGGCCTCATTATTTCCACATTATATCATGCATCTTCTACACCCCCACATAACAAGCTGATCTCTTAGGTACTCTAACCAGGGTCTACTAAGTGTCCCTCAGACACGTTTTAAGACTCGGGGAGATTGTGCATTCCAGTCGACTGCACCTAAGCTTTGGAATAGACCCACAATAAGTCTGAGGTCTCTGGACTCTGTGGACTCTTTTAAAAAGCAGTAAAAACCCATCTGTTCAGACAGGCATTTAGGTAGCATGTGGTATTTTATGTTTTAACTTGTGTTTTATACCCATTTTCCCCTGTGTGTTTTATCTGTTGTTTATCTTTGTTTCATTTATTTTGACTGTGAAGTACTTCGTGACTGCTGTCTGTGAAAGCTGATATATAAATAAACCTACTCACCGAAAAATTTTAAGGAAACCATTTCAATCAAAATTTTAAGTTCAAATGAGTAACAGGGTTTAATCACTACATTATGGGATTTTGAAGGCTGATTGAATCATTATTTTTTATTTTGTCCCATTTACATATATATATATATAAAAATACCCTTCTTGCTTGGTTGGAAACATCATTAACATAGGATATCAGACCAAAACAGAATAATATTACTAATACTATACAGAAATACTATACAAAAATTAGGATACCCCATTTGTTTTGTTTTTAAAGAATTATGGACATATGAATATTGGATGTAATTTCAAACCATTTCTATAGATAAAAGGCTGTAATTGAACCAAAAACAATGAAAAATTAACTTTGATATAATTTATTATATTATTATTTTCCCTTTGGTAATCAGATGTTTCCTATAACTGTCTACCAATCTCTGACATTGACTCTTTCCCATTTGTCTATGCAGATCATGCAGAATTATTTCAGCTGTGTAATGTTTGAGGGGTTTCTTGCATACACAGCCCATCTCAATAGGATTAAGATCCGGGCTTTGACTTGGCCATTCCAGAACTCTCCATTTCCTTCTTTGAGCCATTCCTTGGTGGATTTACTGGAATGTTTTGGGTCACTGTCATGTTGCATGGTCCACATCCGCTTCAGCTTCAATTCTTGGACAGATGGTCTCTCATTTTCCTCACCCTCTGATACAATAAAGAATTCATAGTAGATTCTATGACGATTAACTGGCCAAGCCCTGCTGTAGCAAAACAGGCCCCAAACCATGACATTTCCACCCCCATGCTACTGTGGCCAAATTATTTTGTAATTTCAGTTTTGGATTCTTGGTCTATGTCTAGGAAAATCAAACCTGTGCAGTCTCTTTCTGATAGTAGATGCAAGTACTTCGACGTCAGCTGTGGCAATGCAGGTGCAAACTGCGCTTCCATTTGCATGCATGTAATGCATGTAGGTAATATTCATACACAAAAATAGCCCATTTGAATGCCATTAAGTATGATTGCAGTTAGGGTGGTGCTATTAGTGGTGCTATTAGTGTCCAAAGAGAGTTGGTATTAATTCCATGCACACTCACTCTCTCTGTCTTCAAGACTTCAAACTTGTGGGGCTTGAATAATATTTAATTGATATTTAATGATATCAAGGGCAAAATCTTCAGTCAGACATTGGGTTACTTAAAATCATTTCAGCTACTTAAAATAAAAATGTCCTGACAGCTCTGATGGAGCTCAGGATTCTCCCATAAATCTGCTTTATTACAAACAATCCCACCGTATTGATTTTAAGAGCTGGTTTGTGTAGATGTCTGACATTACCATCAGATCCTGACAGATCTGGTGTTAATGAAGTTAAATATCTGTTAAAGATCAAAGTAAGAGCTCTACAGATATTGAGCATCAACAAATATCTTATCTTGTAACCAAGTTTATTAAGGAGTGGGAACATTTCCTCACAGTGGCCTCCCCAATCTGCTCTTGGGCTGAACTTGCTAGAATGGTCTGACCTGGCCATGTTGGCAGTTGTTCTCCACTTGTAAATGATTTTCCAGACAGAGGAATGGCTGATTTGTAATTGTTTTGAGACCATTTTAAATCCCTTCCGAGACTCATACCCATCTACAACCTTCTTTCTGAAGTCCTCCGAAAGCTTGTCTGATTTCACAATGGTGATACCACTCACTTCAACAATCGAGAGCACACCAAATGTCTGAGGTTTTAAAAGGATAGGCTCCTCCACAATCCTCTCTAACAATATTCTAACCATTTGCACCTGATGTGGTTTGCTTGACTCTAATTTTAGGGATTTCAAGTAGTAATAAGTGTAATAAATGTTACCTCACAAGAAAATTGCATTTTGATTACATTTTCCAAATCATTTTTAAAAGACATTTCTTCAGTTTTATTTGTTTAGTTATATTACCTCCAGCTCTCAATATTGTTAAAAAGAAGATTAAATGTCCATATGTTTAAATATGTTGAAACACAAAGGTTTTCATAAAAAATAGAGACTAGGCCAACAATCCAATTTGACTCCTTAATATGTGGCAACATTAATAAGTCAAATTGGATTGCTGTCCTAGTCTCTATTTTTTGTCTCTAAGTTAAAAGTACAATATCTTATTTTCTGTGTCCTATCTTTTTCACATGACTGTATATATACATACAGTCTGTAATACGAAAAATATTGACTGTTATTATTACGCTTGCTGCTCATATTCATCTAATAATAATAATAGCAAAAAAAGTTTTAAAAAAATAGGTTGGTCAAGATCTCATCTCTCAAATCAAGGTATAGACATTTAACTCAGTACATACATTTGTTTTTGTACAGAATGTACATTGTTTTTGTCTCTATGACATTTTTCTAGATCTACTCTAAATTATTTATTCCTGAATATGCTGCTGGCTCAGGATGTCATGTTGTAACGATGATCACTGCTGTGAAGTGTGTGTGTATCCAGATGTCCTGTGTTTGTCCGTGTGTGTCTGTCTGTCTATGTGTGCGCACATGTGTATGTGTGTGTGTCCTGGCTTGGGCCTGGGGATCCTGCCCAGCCTCAGAGCTCCTTAACAGGCCTGAGTCTGTCTGCTGAGACACCTCCATGTCTTCCAGCTGTTAACCTAAAGTACATTGTCCTCCTAGCCTGGAGAGAGTGCTAGGAAAGTTGGGTTTTGTTCAACATCTTTGTCTCTCTTATGCAATTTTTGTCTCTCTTATGTTCCTGTCTTTTTACCTCATTACTTTGTTTTTTAACTTTTTTTTTTTTTTTTTTAAATCTCACTCATACTCGCATTTTCTATCCTTTTGTATGTCCTTATTTAGCTTTTTTGTGTCTCTAAGCACATCACTGCGGAGAACATGTTATTTAATTTAGCCTGGAAACACCATTATAACCTCCAACAGAGAAGGGATTTGCCAATGACATGAACTGGATACCTCTGCAGAAGGTCAGATTCTGCATGCAAGTGTATGTGTTGTGTGTGTATGTGTATGCATGCATTTATGTGTATGCATGCACTACTCTGTGCTTATTTGTACTGTTCGTATGCCCAAACCCACACCCACATACAGTATACTGTAGATTGTGCTTGTACACGCAAAATTAGATACTCTGTGTGTGTTATGTATTCTCAAGGTGCAGTAATATTTCGTGCTCCCAGTCTGACTGTTAGATCATTCCTTGCAGATTTATCCACACATTTTACATTACTCAAAATGTAAAATCAGAATTAGAATTGTAATTATTACAACCGCCAAGGAGGCACCACGGTTCTGTCTGATCGCTGAGTAAAGGTTACACGGAGCAATAATCAAGACTTCAGCTTTATCTGCGTTGTTGTTCAATACAGGAATTCTATCAAGGTCATAAGGTTTGACGAAAAAGTATAACTGGATGTCATCAGCATACAAATGATACTGTAGGAGATGTTGCTGAAACCAACGATAATCTGTCTTAGTAGAAGCCAGGCGGGGAGTTCCGGTCCTCTGAAATGATGCCAACATGGAAGTAACTTAAAACTGCATTCTATCAAAAGGCCACCAGGGGGCGACCGTTGTGGTGTCAAAAGGACTTCCGTCTCTATACAAGTCAATGTAGAATTCACCAACTTCTCACTTGATTTATAACCTCAGTAAATGTTTTCAAAATGTGTTTATGGTCTCAATCGCTAGTTTAAAGCCTTCTTCAATGCAGTATGATGTTCATTTGTGAAATTTTGGCCTCCCTGATTTTATATTTGACGATAAAGCAGGGTATGCATTAGGGCGTGGCTACGTCGTGATTGACAGGTTGATTGGTTCACAGGTTCAGGAGGGCGCCTCTTGCCCCTCCTGATGCCCATATAAGTAGAATCCGTGTTTTTATTTTTCCTGTCATGCACCGGAAATTTTCAAGATGGCGCTGCCCAGATCCGAAACTATTGGCTTCCGAGCAGCAGTCTACAAACCAATGGGTGACGTCACGGATGTTACGTCCATTTCTTATATACAGTCTACGGTAGAAGCATGTATATGGAGAGTAAAATAGGCTCCAGGATAGATCCCTGGGGGATGCCACGTGACAAAGCAGCAGTGTCACCTACAGTCCACCTACAAAGAAACAAGACATGAGCCAAGAAACAAGTGATTTGTTTTTAGTGAAGATTCAAGAAACTTGGAAAAGATGTATTAACATTGTGAGGGAAGGCATTTTAAGATTCTTAAAAAACACACACAGGAAAGAAAAAAAAACATCTGGCACATGCATCCCATGGTATTTTGACAATAATCCAAATTCAATTGCAAATGTTTCATTAAAATCCGTTTATAGAAGATATTGTTGCCATGGAACACATTGGGCACAGGGCTTTCTACTTTGAGTTTTAATGAGCTTTTTAAAAAAATGTACAGGTTGCTCAGGTCTTCAGTCTTTATTATAAGACCTAAACTGATGCTTCAGCATGCTGTGGACTCACTCTTGTTCTCTCCACTGTATTTTTCAAAAACAAGGGAAATGTTTGTCCCATTTCATTTACTGAAATGTGTAGTTGTTATCTGTATCACTATTAATACTTGACTAGTCTTTGGGCAAGTGTTGATCTGTCTACCAGATTTCAGCAGGATCCATTTAATAGTTTTTTTGGAGAGAGGTGAAAACAAAACCTGAGGTAAAAATAATTGGATGCAGTCCTCATATTTCACTCATTTATTGGGTGACACACTGCAAAATGCTGACATATTTAATGCCCCTAGTCTTATTTGAAACAGTAGTGTGTTTCAAGTTTCTTTTTTAAATTCCTCAAGCTTCACCTTGTTGTGCACGCCCAGTGCTGCTGTATGGCTGTGCTGTGTGAGAAGTTGTTAACACCGTTATTCCCAACCCAGATGAAGGCCGTGGGACTGGTTGTTCACAGCCCTGAAGCCTCCGCGGCATCCTGAGGGACCAAAGCCGAGCGACCGTCACATGACTGGCGGCATTAACTCCCAACACCTGTGGGACGGAACAAAATAGCCTCACAGCTCGAAGCGGTTAAATATGAGGGGCGATAAGTCTTGTGACTTTGTGCTGATCAGTGGCATTCTCGACCTCTTACATGTGTCTTGTGTGTGTGTGCATGGATGTGTGTGTGTGTGTGTGTATGTGTGTGTGATGTAATATTATGAGAGCTAAAAAGCGGTTGAAAATCATCCAGTGAGTACTTTACATCTTAGTTTAGGTTAAAACACAGGATTTGTGTAAAGCTAAGGGCAAGTGAAGAAAAAGATGTAAGTAAGGGATACTCTCTACAGGATTATCTGTAAGTGCTGACAACTCCATTTGTTATTTTTGTGATTTTCTTTTGGGTCTGCACCCCTTCACTATCTTAAGACCGTGAGTTTGAGCACACCAGAGTTGAACAGGATCAGAATATGGCCTTATCTGACAGATATGGAGTGTAATAAACAAGCAAAATGAATGTCCAGAATGGCAGTCATAATAGTGTGAATCTGTTTTGCTATAAAAATTGATGACGTAATATGTGATACTTCAGACTCCATGGTTGTTTATTTTTCTTTTGTGAATTCAATATGCTTCCATATTATTCAGCCATCCGGAGAATTTGGGTTTTATTTTTCCAGATCTGGAGATTTTTGCGGAGGTGAAAGGGAGTTATAGCTTGTGCTGGAAAAAAATAAATAAAAATTAATGTATTAAATATTTTTAAAAATTAGCTTTCCTTTGTAATTAAAGTAGCTGCCAAATCCATGTCGTTGTAAAATAATGTAGGTCAGATTTCATATAAATCTGCACTGTTACTATATCACTACAAGTTAAATACTATGCATATTGACTATATTGGATTTTCCACTGTAGCAAAAGTGGCTGCAACATATTCCACATAGCACAACAACTACAGAGGTGTTAGCAAAGCAGTGGCTACTCAGCCTGTGAAAACCATTATAATGTCATCTGTGCCTCTGGACAAGCTTTTTAAGGTCTAAGATAATGACCGCTGATGTTGTTATCAGGTTATCTCGCCTCGAGTTTAAAACACACAGGTTTTTACCAGTCTTACCATTTAAATAAAGATGCTAGTTACATTGCGGGGAGGGACATATGAAAGCGTTTTAAAGATGACCTCCAGACATGTATTAAGACATATAAAAATATCTTTTTCCAACAAAAAAGTATTAGTAAAAGAAAGTAGTAGTAGTAAAAGAACATTGACCCTAACCCCTAAGCCTAACCCTAACAACAAACCTCAAAAGTTTAACTGCAGGACACAAGATATCTCCTACTTCAATGCTTGTTCACTGCAGGCTTGCAGACTGGACCAGGACTGGACTGAACCAGGACTGGACCAGGACTTCCAAACTAGTTTTGATGTCACAAATCATGCTCATGCCCTTGAATTCAGATTTGAGCAAGGGAGAAAATGAGAGAAACTCTCGAATTTCAGCAGATGTGTGTAGCATTCTAGTGACGTTCAAACATCCAACTGTAGGAACAAGAAGAAAAACATGTTTTTTTGTGCAGGGTTCCTTTAAGCTTCATCTATACTGGGGAATAAAAGTATCTAAGCCTCTGTGGCATCTATTGACTATACTTAGTTTAATCAGTCTCTTGTGTCATCCAACTTCATGGAAGGGCAATACTACTTACCGGAGTTCCCTTTTTACATATGAATTTAATGCCTGCAGCACCAACAATCTTAGAAAGGCTTGAACTCTTTCTTTTAAACCACCACATGGTTATGGTATACTGTACTGTATTACATATTTTATGATGTGCCTGGTTTTCTCCTTCACTGTGTTGCTGGTGTTATTAGAGCCTGAAAACACTGGACCCCTTGCTGTAGATTAGATTATTAGATTATGTAGAATTACATCAATATATTTTTACCAAAAGAAAGAAGGTGGAATCTGTTTCTCTGCCTCTGGCGTGTTTCCACTTCCTGCCTCGCGCTATCCCACTGGAATAAGGCTGTGTGATGGTGTGTGTGTGTGTGTGTGTGTGTGTGTGTCAGAGTGGAGGTGGTGAGCTCTCCCCATGCAGCTCATTAGGGACTCTGCTGGGAAGGTATCAGCTAATGTAACCTCATTGAGCTATATTGCGCGTGCAAAAGGCCTTCATCCAAAAAACATTCACTCTCACCCAGGCCATCTCAACTAGAAGCATATGGCAGCTTGCTGTGTATGTGTTTATGAGTGTGTGTGTGTGTGTGTGTGTGTGTGCGTCAGTGTGTGTTCTGTTGACTGATTCATACTGCAGTGTTGCTCTAAGTGAGCTTTGGTTTGAGCTGGAGGGAGAAAAAGCGGCCTGAAAATATTTGCCAGGTGAAAGTGGTTTTAAAAGTGATGACATATAAGCAGCTTTTTCAAAAGAGAAAAGGGCACCTTTGAAAAGATATGACCGTTCTAATTCATTTTCATCATACTTTTGTGTTTAAGGTTTCTACTTCTACTGCCTGTTTTTTTCTTTTGAGTGCAGTGTGTATGTATTAGTGAATATAATTGTATACTTATCCAGAACCAAATGTATTTTTGCATATGAATCAGCATTTTAACTCTCTAGCTCCTACATGTGTTTCATGTTGTGTCGTGAAATTGCAGAAATCCTTAAACATGTGAAATGGTTTTTGTTACCTGAACTCTTTTTACGTTGTGTGTGAAGCCTCTGTGGTGTGTGTGTGTGTGTGTGTGTGTGTGTGTACGTGTGAGAGAGTAACTCTGCGCTAAACTGCACCAAAGGGCCACTCAGCACTATAGTGAAGAATGAAATGTGACGGATCCTTCAACAGGAGCCTAATCCAAACTCCATCTGCCTCTGTGCACCCCTAACACACACACACACACACACACACACACACACACACACACACACACACACACACACACACACACACACACGTCTTCTCTCACCAATTCCTTTCTTCAGATATCCATTTCTCACCATCTAGTTCCTTCCTTTCTTCCTCTTCTCCTCCCTTCTTCACGAACCCCCATTCCTCCTCACACTTTTCCACACTGCCTGTAATCTGATTAGTTGCTCAAGTTGTTGATTCCTTCTTCTTCTTTTACCTACAAATAAATTGTCTTAGATCATCTCAATAAACTATTGGCTTGTCTGATCGCTCATATTTCACAACCTTTTGGATTTTGTTCAAGTTGCCACATTCTCAGCCCCTTACTTTAGTGAGAACAAGGTTTTCATAACTAATTAGAAATGATAGTCAAAATGATGACAATAAGATTAAGCCGAGTTGTAATGTGTGATTTAGGCGGACAGGATGTGTAAATATTATGTACTGGTTTTCATATCGGAGCATCAGATTTTTTTTATCAATTTGCAGGGATTACTGTGTACTAGATAACACACAATCACACACTCGCCCACACTAACACATTCTCTCGAACCCACATTTGCTTGCATGCATGCTGTAGACTTGCACATTCTTTTAAACACAGGGGCAAACACATGGCATCTAACACACACACACACACACACACACACACACACATGCTCACACACACAGACTTGAGAAGTGGCCAGGCTGTGAGTGCTTCGAGGCCACATGATGGTTGGAGGGAGATTTGAGAAGGCTTATCTCAGGATAGATAGAGCGGCAGACTGCAGCTGTGCTGAAATGATTTATATCAGTAGAAACACACACGCTCACACTTTTTGAAGCCTGTTCACAGAGACGCGTGCGTGTGTGTGCGTGAAACACAAGTGCATGTTATTGCAGGAGAATTGCACATGACACGAATACTTAACTGTAAAATCAATTTGCACATTTGTCTGTGACGAAAACTGAATGATGTAAGTCGATTATTACCTTTGTTTAGTCACAGTATGGACAAGAGGCATTTATTGTACTTTATGTGCAGATGTTCATTGCTCAAGATTTCAAGATTCCAATATCAGTTGACAAGCTAAAAAAAACGTCATATGAAAAGCCTTTGCATTGTTATCACTTAAGGATGTGTGGCTATTTTTTGGGTGCTTCACATTCAGTTTTGCTTTTTGTCCCAATTTTTTTTCATACTGATAAAATATTAGAAGCTGCAATGCTAAGAATGATCAATTTAGGTGAATAGAATACACAAGAATGAGGACAGCCAACATGTTCCAAATATCAGCATACTTTTGTATACTTTATATTTATTCTGGTTTGGAATGGTTCCCTCATTCCAGTGATGGGAAGTCTTAATGTTGTTACTTCTTGCTTATGTCACTTTTGGGGTATTTACATAGACTTGAATTAATTTCCTGGAGACTTACTCTAACTCTTACCATAACCACTACTTTCCTAACCTAACTCTAACCTTAACCACTGACCAAATATCAGTGTTTTGCCAAATGGGGACACTGCTTTTGTCCCCAGTTGCACAAGCCTTAAGTCTGGTTTGTGTCCCAGAAAGTGACTTAAGTCATACCCACACACAGATACACATACACAGTTGTGTTTCCATCATCTCAGAGGATATTACATTGAATTACATTCATGGTGAACATAGCCTAACCTTAACCATAACCACCACATGCATAACTCTTTCCCTAACCACAATATAACTATGAACCTATCTTAAATGCACAGTGTGTAGAATTTAGTGGCATCTAATGGAATAGACTTTGCAGAAACGGATTATAATATTCATAAGTATGTTTTGAAAATTGAATAATCACCTGAAAATAATATATATATATATAATATATCATTTTCATTACCTTAGAATGAGCTGTTTAGATCTATAAAAGGAGCAGAATCTCTTCCAGAGAAGCCGCCATGTTGCACCACCATGTTTCTACAGTAGCCCAGAACGGACAGATCTAATACTCTAGAGAGGGCCTTTTGCATTTGTCACGAGTGTTGTTGCTACCGTAGGTTCCCTCACACTCTCGGAACAGGGTGGTAGAGGTGGTGTATTCAGTTGGTCGCAATCTGCAAACTCACTGCTATATACCCCACCACACACACACACACACATTTTCATCACTTCAGAGGACATTGAATAGACACAAGTCTTTATCCTAAAATGTAGTATTTATGTTATGGGAACATCATATGGACAAACATGAGGAATACCTGGTATACAAACACACCCACACACACACACACACACACACACACACACACACACACACACACACACACACACACACACACACACACACACACACACACAATGAGAAAACTTCTCTTCTGAATTTGGAAACAGTTGCGACAGATCTCAGGTCATCAAGCAGTCTGTTCCAGAGAACACGATCTGGATCTTAGTCACCACCAGATGACCCGAGAGGACTGATTGGATTGTAGTGAGCTGGTCAGACATACACTGGGGAGCCAAACCATTAAGTGTTTCAAGATTATAAGTATTATTATTTAAGCTGATCCTGTATTGCACTGCGAGCCAATGAAATAAAGGAAGCCAATGAAGAACTGGAGTAATGTGTTTGTTTTTGCATGGACATATGAGGACTCTGACAGCTGCTTTCTGAATGAGCTGGAGCCTTCCCTACAGTTTGTTTGGGTAATCCAGGAAAAAGAGAATCACAGTATTATAACCTAGCTGAGATGAAGGCATGAACTAGCTTGAAATATAAATCATCAAGCTTTTGATATGTTTTTAAAGTGATAGTCCTGGGTTTGTTACTGATGTGACTTTGAAAGTTAAGATCAGATTCCAAAATAACTTTCTCACTGCACTCCGGAGACAGAGATTCTGAGTGTGAATTTTCATGTGTCTGGTTTTTCAAACCTACTAAACAGTTTTAGACATCCAGTGTTTGATATAATTGTTACAGTTTACAAGCTTGCATACAGGACTAAGATAAATATAATCTCAAACATTAAAAAATAAAAATAAAAAAAAACTTCAGTTACAAGTAAAGAATATTAATGGAAATTATAAATCACTTTACAGGAACTCCCCATTCAGCATCACAACAGAAGATGAAAGACCAGCACAACATTGACTTTTTCTTTTTTTTTGCACAATTTTATCTTTTTCCCTCAATGGTCAGCTTTATCTCACAACAACAGACCAGTGCTGTATCATTGCCTATCAAATTCACACAGCCAATAAAATACATTTTGCAGCCTTTCAGGTAATTTGCAATTTGAATTGTACAATAAATATCCCCCCAATTTTCTGCTAACACTGCAATTTTTCTTAAATACATGTCCAGCCATTCGTACAGTTTTCCATTATTATTCTATTTATTACCACATGGAGTGACAGATGTTTTAAATATCAAATACAGGTCAATGTCCAAAATATTTACCTGAATATAACCTTTCACTAAAAAAAAAGGAAAATAGAGAAAAAAAACTAAAAGTATAATAGTTGGGTAAACACATCAGCTAAAAGTGAAGCAGAAACTTAAAGATCCCTTCCAGATTTTAAGACGTTCTATGTTCTAATTATTTTTAAGATGTTCTATGTTGAGAATATAGTCATCATTTGCCATTAAAATGAAGGTTATATCCTAAAAAGTATTCAGTGAAATCTAGTCCTGTTTTAATAGAATGCATATTTTCTGGGCTTTGATGATCAAAACTGAATTCTCCTATGATTCTGGGTTCCCTTCCCAATATCTCTCCGTTGAACAGTGAGGCCATAATCACACCACCTACCACAGCACAGCTGCTCCAGGCTTCTTCAGCCCTCGCTCTTGAAGGCCAGGTTGCCCATCATGCTTCCCCACAGCTCCAGTCAGGCAGAGTCGCAAGTTTTGTTCAGGTCGGAACTATTCTCCAGTCACTCCTTTCACATCGCAGGAGGGAGTGACCACAAACACCTCCTCCTTCACATCATCCAGGCATGGAATGTCCACAAGCTTACCACAGGTAAATCCACAGCCACCTCAATGACATCTGAATAGCTCACTCCCACCTTGCCACATGAAGCTCCATTTGGGGGTTGATGAAGGTAAAGCTCATCAGGACGTGCCCCGATCCTAAATCTCAATCCTTATGTTCCTTGACACCTCTAGGCCCATCATCAATCCCCATTCCACCCTTCGTTCTCCCCGTCACACTCAACACCCTTCCATCTATCACCTTATTCAATCCTTCCTAACGCTACATGTCCTTCCAATAAACAAATATGAATAAAATGCTGTTGGTCTTCTATTTATCTATCAGATCACAAGTTCAGGGTGGGTTTGAGAATCATTCAAGCAGCAAGGTGTGAACTGTCCTCAGGATCTACAGGATCTACACATGATCTGTAAACACAGTGTCCACAGTGGATACAAGATACAGGGTTTGAACAGCAGTTAGTTTTTCTGGGCTGGTGTCTTTCTGGCAGAGGAGACTGAGTCAAGCCACAAATGAATCTTTGATGATGCTGTCAGCACACAGTGATCTGTCACTTTCACAGCACTTTCATGCCACATCCACACTTTCTCAGATACTCAAATCATTCTCTGAGAGGCCTTTCACCACCAGCTCGCTCACTAACACAGCCACTCCAAGCAGTCTACATGCAAAATAAAGAGGGTGCAAAATAGATTTTTATTTTTTGTACACATATATTTTGGGGCTATCTTTGTTAAGAAAAGCTTAATTAAAAGCTTTAGAATAATACATCTTTGGAAAGATTATGATTGATTGCCAGGATGGGGACTGATACCATTTAGCAGGCTTGATGATTCACACAAAAAAGAGATTGTATGAGTTAAAGAATTCATATACACATAGTCCTGTTTGTCTTAAAAGAAATACAACAAAAAAAAGAATTTACAACCACCACATTAATATTACTCAGTTTGTTCATTTTATGTCCTGCTGTGTTATGTCAGTAGGCTAGGTGATAGTATTTAGCCGTGTTTATTCTGAGGACCAGAGTTTGAGGGTATGGGTGCCTTTCCAACTCATAAACAAACTGTTGCTGAAAAGGAATGACACGCACCATTCACTCATGACTGTTTACAACTTTTTCCAGCTTAGTTGGGATGCACAGCCTCTCAGAATCATTATGAAATAACTTAGTAACGTTCCCTCAGAGTATAATGATGTTCTGTTGTCGCAGCTTGCTGGATGACATAAAAACTAGCAGTAAATTGCCTGTTTCATGTACCCTAAGGTGCTGTCTATGTACTAGGTTTTTCCTTAGTGGTGGTTTGCTTGTAAATACAACAAGTGATACAATCCAAATTGGATTTAATATCATCCTAACCCAACTGTGACCAAGAAAAAGCAAAGGCTTAGATTATAGTTAGCTTGATATTACTAGCTCGTTATGTTGTTATGTTAAGTTTCATACTTTGCTATGTGGGTTTAGAATATGTCCTCCTGAGTATGACCCTGGTGGGTGCTTATGCATATCAGTATTTATTCTGAAAATGTCTATAAACAATAGTAAACTTGTCTAAGTATAAAGCCAAAAGAAATGCCTGTATGATGTGTTGACACTATGACCACAAAGAAGTTGTAATAGCGATTGAAACTGTGATATGAGATGGACATTGTAATGCAAGTAATTGTATAGATATATACTAGACTCTGAACAAGACTGAACACAACAGGAAGACAGGTCTAAAGACTGAAATACAAATGTTTCTGTGAGAGAAAAGGACACTGGGTAGATCCTGAAATGTGTTTGTAATAACGTGGAAGACATATGATGCTTTTGAGGAACCATTATAAATAAAACACACTGTTGTTGAAAATCGACAACACGCGGTATTAACTCACTACTGTCTACAACTTTTTCCAGCTGTGTTACAGCATAATCTGTTCATCAGGGACCACACTCAGGACCTGTAACAGCTGTAGCACATTAAACAGCACGTAAACATACCTGCAAATGTCACTTCATACCTGTTAGATGCTGGATCGGTTGTTGCTCTTCAAAATCCCTGCTAGACACAGTGTCTATCCATGACTTGTAGCTGTTCTGTACAGTGCAACACCTGTAGCCAACTAATATCAATCAAACTAGCTTACAATATGCCTCATCCCACAGCTGACTGAGACAAACAGAAGCATTTCTCATATTCTTCTGAAGACCTTTTCTTTTTGATACTATAGGTCATAATGTCAGTCGCCAAAAACAATCTATAGTTAGGTTTCAGTGACAGACGCCATCTAGTGGCTGTAGTAATTATGACAGTTCGTGCAGTTCAGATGACGTCTATATGAGGTGACAAATTTCAATATTCAGAGGTGGTGGGTGGGGTGGCTAGTTAAATCCTAACTTGTGAAAAGTGGACTTTGGACTTTGACGCAGGAGACTACTGTTCGCTTCCTATTTTCAAGCCGACAATTTTTAAAAAACTGTAACTACAATTGTCATGGTGTTGACTATTGCGAGGACGAAGATTGCATGACTTGAACGACGGAGTCAATTTAACCCACTCCATATTTCAAGTGATTATTTTAATCCAAAACAACTCTTCATAACCCTAACCGATTTTTTTTTTCTGCCCTAACTTAACCAGACCTCACCCACAGCATAGTCACACCATAAAACATGATTATTTTTTTTAACAGTGATTTGTAACAGTTTTAAAAAAGCACAGACAAATGATGTGCTGCCAATTACTGCCAACAGAGGCGCCTTAATAGAAAAATGCTTTTATTGGTTGTCTGGAGTGCATGGTCAAACGATCTATGTGGTTGTTTAATTTGGAGGACGTGTTGATAAAAAAACTATACATGATGACATTATTTTTGACTGCAAAGAGGGATGCTTAAATTTGATTTCCATTGGACAAGTGAACCACTCACTACTGACTATCAGCTTTTTTTTTTCATAGTGTAATCACATTACGATATTATCTGCTACACCTAGTGTTAGCTTTTTGTTTTCCTCATTTGCCTGTGTTTTCTTAAGCTGGAGTGCATTGAGTTGACTCAGCCACCAAACAAGTCCCCTCCTCCAAGTCTGTATGATTTCAAACTGAGGTCTCAAGTGTCCTAGAATGTGTCTCATGTCATTTTGCATCTAAATGTAATGCTCTTATACATTTTTACATACATAACTGTAAACATAAAGACATATTTAATGTTATTTTAGACAGAGATACATTATCTGTTACTTCTGAATCCAAGTGTTTTGCATGTTGCGGTCCATTTTTTGTTGTCCACAGAGTCCATCCTTAAGTGTCGCAATCCGAGGCTGCTGATCTGAACTGCAAAACTCTGCCAAACCCTGCCAAACCCTGCCCTATCTGTTGTCAGGAAAATGAAGTGCTCAGTCAGATACTTTTTTATCAACAGGGAGGATATCAAATAATTCCAAGTCTTAGTGAAGTCATGAGTTATTAATAAAATCAAAGTTGAGTTCCACATTATTTTTGATTTTGTGAAGTCTAAAGTCATGAGTTTCATAAATAAAGTGACTCTTGTCCATGTCATAGGACTCGAACACAAAGTCAGGAATGATTACAGGACAGAAGTGGGCAAGTATGAATTGTATGACAAAGTTTCAGCTTTTTGCGTCAAAAAATTGTGTTTTAATGTATTGCCTGTTATGGTGTGATGGAGTAACAGCTTGCTGTGTGGTGTGCTCTGTTGGCAGTTGTAAAGGTGAGTGTTAGATAAATTTAGCTCTCGTTCCCAGGGCCCTACAGGGCAGTATGGCTTGCAGTTGGCTGGGGTTTGGATTACGAGGGGCTTAAGTTGTAAGTTAATAGAAAGTGTACAGTGGCACAGAGATGAGCTGACGCGATGCACTTTTCTATTTTCACTTCTCAAACCCCTCCTCCGCCCTCTCAGATGGAGCAAAAGGGGTTTCACTCTGATGCCATTAGCAGATGCATGTGCATTATTGCGGAGAGGGGAATTGGACATTTTCCATATACTGCACTATAAATATCCCTGTGACGTTTATTGTACTCACTGGGGTTCAGGTGCTAAAGTGCTTGGATCTTACTCGATCCTTTTTGTCTTTACTCATTGTTGTTGTCAAAGAGTTCCGTCACTTCAGAAGTAGATTGTTGTGATTATGTGAACCAGTGTGGGAACGGAGAGAAAGAACTAACTCAAGTGGCTTGAGAGGATGGAGAAGAAAAAGAGGCTTCAGTCTGAACAGACCCGTTGGTCAGAATCTGTGTTTAGGTGGTGGGGAAATCCTGCTGGGACGGATGCTTATTTTGGTGTTGTGTCTGCTATATTAGGCATGACACACTTTAGTGGCAGTGGTAGAAATTATGTGAACATTAGCTTAAGTGATATTGCTGCTTTTGATGTGGTAACTTGAAAACCAGTCTCCATAACAAAATAACTTAAAATGACTTTTTTCTAGTTAGACATTATGAAATGCATACCACATACCACATTTATAGCAACAGGCAACAAATCCAGAAGTTCAAAATGTTTGGCACTTTGCACCCTTGCGTGAGGCCTCCACCTCTTTTTAAATAGTCCCTTTAATTTGACTACCATGACATGTTAATTCCATGGTCTTTGACAATTTATTTATTAGCATTAAGCATTAAGAATTATACCATATTGCCTTTTAGCTATTGGGAGTCCAAATCTTATGTTATTGCCAATTAACAGTAAAGGAAGAGAGGTTGGTGAGAGTCATTGCTAGCTGCTAACCTGAAGTAGCTAGCATATCTGAATAGCTTATTAACAACTGTGGGATTAGTGAGAAACCCGCTAACAGAAGGGGGAGACCTATGAGTACTTGAGCAGAACCAGTGTAAGTTTAAATGTACAGCGGGTAATTAAGACTATAGCTAAATTGACAGAGTTGAGAGCAGCAAAAACCCTATAACAGAAATGCCGGCAGCCAGAAATGAGAAAAATGTAATCTGGGCAGAGGTTAATGCTGTATTTAGAAACACTTTGAGTTTGGATTATTATGACCTTAATCATGACTTAAGATCACTTCAGGGAACTGGCAGGTGAAGCCGTTTTACTTGGTACCTATGTTTCAACAAGCCAGGGGAAAAGCCAGTTTACTGCAGCCAGTGCTAGATAGCTGGCTGTTACAGGCTAACATTAAACTGGGATTTTCTAGGCTTTTCAGTATGCTCTATGTACTGCCCTTTCAATGCAGCATTAACTGCCTGGGATGGACCTGAGTGTAACACCAGTGGTTGTCCGACCAATGAGAATTTGGTTGGACAAGAACATATCAACCAACCAATCGACCAGGAGACTACATTCCTATACAAAATGAAGCAAAATGAGAAAATGTAGTTAATTAACATACCTGAAATTGGCAAAATGTTGAAACTGGATTTATCAGTAAAATATTAACATATTCTGTTTTTCTAGCAATTTCCACGCCCAATTAAACCTTTTTTTTGGAGGGTATTTGGTTATGGTTAGGGAAAGAATGAGGTCAAGGTGTATTGAATAGCTCCACAGTTACTTGAAGAACGAGGCACAATGTGTTTACATTAATATTTAACCTCAAAAATGATCTTTACCTAATCATAGTGCCCTGAGTCAGGATGTGAACCACGGTCTCTGTTGTAAGAGCCCTACGCTTTGAATAAACACCATCCATCCAGACCACCTCGCTGTGTCTTCCATGTAATACAAAAAAACGTTACCACTCAACATAATGCTAGCAGCAATGCTTACCTTAAAACATGGAAGACTGGGTTGCAGTGTAACAGTTACAAGATTGGAGCATCAAAGGGGCTGGATTTGTCAGTTAGTAGCATTTTTTTTAAAGAGTCATATAATCACATAGAAGAATTTGAAAGTCAATATTGTACATCCAGTTGGCAGCACATGTACTTACGTAGTTCTTTGAACTCCATCTGGTGTTCCAAATGGTTTCACACTCAATTACAAGTAAGCATTTTAATGATGAATAGATGTTGATATGGCAGCCTGCACCAATGCTGAAAATAGAAAAAAAATGAAAGCTGAGATGAAGTCTGTAATCATCCAGAGCTGCCCCCTCCATGATCTAATTAAATTAGGGTTAATATAGGTTCTGATATAAGATTTCAGATCAAATTACAATATTTTTTTTGTTGAGATTTTGTACTAGTTCTGGAAGAGCTCCTGCACTGCTTCCTGTTTCACCATCACACATTTCAATATAACAATAAGCATTTTTATTTGTTATTTTTACTTTTTGTTTAACCCAGACAGAAGCAATTTTTCTCTCTCTTTCTTATGGCTTCTGAAGTTAGTTCGTACTTTCTGCCCTTCTTCTGCCCTGACATAGACGTCATTACTCTGAAGTGATTCTCTAAAAGGCTGACTGATAATTTAACATGGCTAACCTTACCACTAATCCCCCCCCCCCCCCCCCCCCCTGAAAATGAGATTAAGGCTTCTCCTAGCATTTCACTAGGTATGCACATATTCACTATATGTTCTTTTCCAAGAATATCCACCGGCAGATCATTACCAAATTGAATGTGACTTCTAGCTGCAGTGAGGGACACTCTATATGAGGTGCACTGATAGCCTCCTAGATCAAGTGAGCGTTACTGTATGTGTCTCTGTACAGCTGTGTGTGTGAGTTCATACTGGGGGACAGTATGTCCACAGTTAGGAAGAGAGACAGAGAAGGAACGTGCACAGATATAACTGAAACTTGAAGGATTAAAATTCACATTTGTGGCACTTTTTCAAGTGCAATTATAAGCTGATGATGTGTTTGTGTGTGTGGCTGATGAATACATGAGGCCAGACTGCACATAGTCGGATTAATCAAAGCCATAGTGAACCAGAAATCGTGTACACTGATAGTCACTTGTACACTTGTACTCTCCTTACTTAATTACAGTGTATTGGTTGATATACCTCCATTAGATAAGATTTAATACTGACACCGCTATATATACTGCGTATTGTTAATAACCCGGTGGAGTCAGCCAATCAGAGACACTGGACACACTTTGTGGCATCTAAATTAACATCAAACTCTTGTTGTCATCAAATATCGTACATACAGTATGTCTACAAATAACAGTAGATACATACAACTGAATATGAGTATACTGAAAACTTCATCAGTTACAATGTCTCCAGAAATTTTCTCCAAATTCATGACAAAGCATTTTAAGATAATCCAGTGCCTTTTTACATTGATAATTACATTGATTAGTTTAAGAAGCATGACATCTTCTCAGCCAATAAGAAAATATTTAATCCATTTATCAGAAAAGATCAACATAACCAAATTTGTAGAAACATGGTTTGTGTGGTTTTGGATGATATAACAATACTCATAGAGAGACAATGAAACACACAAATCTTGCTTAAAATGTCATAGAGAGATAAAGGGATATCAAGAAAACAATCATCTAAAGAGGATACTTCTACTCTCTTCTACCAAAGAGGCCTCAACAACATGAGAAAGAAATCAAAAGATTGCCAAGTTATTTTTCAACTTGTTTGAAACAATAATCTCTTCATATATTTGGATGCTATGAGCAAGACCTTACTCTAAATACCCAAGAGTTGCAGAGGCCTGACTCTCCCTAGCTTCCGCTTGTACTACTGGGCTGCCAACATTCAATGCCTTGCATTCTGGACACATTTCCATCTCCATTCTGGAGGCCTAGAGTGGGTAACAATGGAACACAGGGAGGGAGCATAGTCCACTTCTAAACTCTATCCAACAGGAGTGGTTGTCTTTTGCCTCTCTACTGGCCAGATAAGCAGTTTCACTTAAATGTAGGGATGCTACCATGCCCGCCTTTCCCCAGTGGCTACAGGAAATAATAGCATATCTTAAATTAGACTCAATTGGTTCAGACAAAGAGTTCCATAACACATGGGGACCCTTTTTGACATTTTTTCAGAACCCAAGATTAAACTGAAATCTAAAGTATATGTGGTCATGCAGTCATGATTTTTTTCCTATGCTCATTTGCTTAAAGGCCACATTATCATCCATGCTATATAAAGGTTGAAGAGAGGACTCACCTACAAAAACAGGAGAATAAAAAAACAACTCTTCAACCGTAGCCTGATACCAAATACGTAAGTCACAGCATTACAAACAATCCTCAATAAGACCTTTTGTTTGTTTAAATCTAAGGTGCTTCATGTTTTTTTTTTGGAGGTCCAGTTCCCTTCCCTTGGTTGAAATTCATAATAATTCTATTTGTGATTACAACATACTGTAACAGGCCGCCAAGCTATTTTTTGGAACATGACAAATAATCCCATGTTTATCTTCAGTGCATGTCTATAGATTGAAGATGGTGAAAAACAAACTTTTTGGAGCAGGTGTTCAGTGGATCAGTTTTCTGGAGTGCTTGTTCAGTTGTATATTTTTGCACCATTTTGAAAATATATTTTCCTTCAGTGACCAAACCTTATACCAAAAGTGTAATGTGAGCAGAACAGACACTCTGCTGAGTCTCACGGAGAAGGCCTATCCCCTCCTGAAGCTTCAATTTATGATTCTCACTGATGCAATATTCTCTTGTGGTTCTGGATAATGGAGATGCACTCAATATTTCTTACATTTTGGCAGTTTCATTCTGTTTTAAGGCTGGTGTGTAAATATCACAGTCAAAACCCAATCCACCAACCAAACCTGTTTTATAGAGCCCCGCTAAAATGGAGGCCCCTCTTCAGGCTGGTCTCCCTGCAGATGGTCTGAATTACCTCGCTGTATGGCTTAGGGTTCCCTTGAGATTCAGAGCAAGCAAGAGTTGTGTGTAGGTTTTGTGTGGTCCTAACCTTTTCCCGTTATTTCTCTCTTTCTCCCCTCTCAGATAACACTCCTTTTCCCAAGTTAGAATAAGAGGAGAGATTTGCTCATCACCATGTTCTATGTCTCTCACTAGATATTCTTTTGCTATTTTCCCTCTAACTCACATCCCATATACAGCTTCCCCATTTCTTAATCTTCTTCCATGTCATTTTATTCACTTTCTTTCTCTGTAACTCCTTCATTCTTGTTCCATTTCATCTAGACAAAACAGACATGTTGGCAATATTCATCTTGACAGATTGTACTTTTTAGAGGATGAGAGGTAGAAATTTGATAGCAGAACTTCCTTTAGCTCCAGATTTTTCCTGTAACAAAAAAGAAGGGAACTCCTTGATTTATAAAAAAGTCCTTTGATAATAGAGATGTACTTATAATAAAAAAATGTGAGCATCTGAGCCTCTCTGCAACACATGTTGACCACCTGTTCCCAACCTGAAATCACAGAGGCTTTTCTAAAAGACCTCTCTGTCAGACCGGGCAGATAAAGCACAGACTGTGTAAGACAATCACACCCTGTGCTGTCAAAAACTGCGCTGCATTCAGTCTATTATTAATCACTTTTGTAACTGGCGCTGACTGTTTGCAACAGCGTAGCAAAGTGACATAAAGGCAACATGATACAGAAATCGCTCTCTGTTCTCAGACTTCCTGTTTCTGTCTTTGTTGCTAATGGCTGTCAAACGAACACTGTTACTGTAATGCCTTCTCCCTTAAAAAACTACAAAGTTGGGTTTCTGTAGGTGGCGCCCTTTTCTTTATCTGTGCAGCCATGTGGCTATCTCTGCTCATGCTAATTGAATGCTAACTTTTTTTTGTTCTTTCCAAACAAACTAGAAACAGGTTAAGTCACTGATGTGCATTAGGATCTTGAATCTAACACAACTGTTCCCTATTTTCACAGAGCAATCAAAAGACCACACTGACCAACAAAGTGCTGGCCCATATGTATAACTGCACCTGCTTTTTCCAGTCATGTGTACATGCAACATTCTCTACTCCAAAGAATTGGCTAAAGTAGAATAAAGAAAGGACAGTGAAAATAAGTTGTGTGCACAAAATTGTGTGTTCAAAAGCATAATGATGTATGTATGATTTTATTTCCAAAGGCAATGCAAACAAGTGTACCTGTGGTTGTTGACTCAGTTGCATAGGAAAATCTTTACAATGAACAACATAAGACAACTAAACTGTTGGGTTGCTACTATTCTCTTATACTCTCTTTCTTCAACTACCTTAAGAAAGGTTACTGCCTTTGTGGATTCGTCCGCTGTGGTGATCATATATACACATTAGAGATGAAAATCAATGAAATACCCAATGAGACCTATGCGACAGAGAATAACCCTGCCTGTCTATATAGGTGGGCTTCTTAAAGCATCAGATTAATAACTTAGAGTGAATTAGAGGTCATGTATGTGGACTTTTTTGTGCGTGTGCCTGATTTCATGTTGGAGGCAAAAGGAAAATTATGTTAACAAGCCTCGAGGTGACTTAGCCAGCCAGCCCTCCATCCCTCAGCTCTTGTCAATGGACTTTACAGACCCACAAAAAGTAATCTGTGTGGCAGCGTGTTGGGGCAGATGTAATGGCAGGGAGCTACATGGGTACAACATAGCCAATTAAAATACCCCACACCGTCTCCATGTGCCATTATCAAACAATCTTCTAACAGTGGGTGTACGGTCGGAGAGTATAATGTTAAGTGAACCGATATCTACATTTTTTTTAAAAAGGGGGGCAGCACAAAGTTCAAGTTTTACAAGCACCAACATTGTGTAAGCAGAATAATGCCTGTGATGGTGAGCCACTTTAGCTGCATAACAGAGACAATGTATTCTCATATTTAAGAAATGATCACAACTCCAGAGCATATTTAAATGTGAGGATTGTATCTGTTTATATACCATATATAACATATGTATCATGGCATCACATGTCACGTTCAGTACAGTAAACAGAAGCGACCACCCCTGAACGATGGAGCGGAACTGCATGCTACATCCTTTCCCAAATAATTTCACAAGTTTTATTAATTGAACCATCAACAGTGAGTTGTTGCACATCAGGAGGCTTGTATGAATACTCAAATATAATATTAGTCATGATATTAGTCTAGTGTTACATTGAACAAGGGCAAATGTACTTTTATTGGGTGTTCTATAGCTTAAATTCATTTTTGCACTTCCATAACTTGCTTTGTTTGCTCAATGTGCAATGGTCTCGAAAAATTCGCATTTTGTATTTATCCTCAAGCTAATGACATGCATGTTTCAAGTCAACTTTTTTGTATTTATAACGTAGTTAAAATGATGTCTTGATCAGCTACAACATTAAAGTAAATCTTTATATTTCAAAATGTAATATAGAGGATGATAATGATAGAGTCCGATCTCCCTAAGAGACCTTTTGATACTTGAGTACATGAGACTGTTAATACTGTGACTTTGGCGAATACCTCTTCCACCTCTCCTGTATTTACAGTTTGTATGAGAAAATCATCAGTGATTTGTGTTTCCCTTCACTTGGTCAGAGAGCAGCTATAATTTCAAGAAGACCCCAGGACAGAAATATAGGATAGCCACTTCATTTGCTTCCAAGTGAATTATCCAAAATGTAACAGAGCCTGTTTTCACAGACATGTAGTGTGATTCACTTCCCTGACGTGTGCTCTCTCACAGTGTCCGAATATAAACCTGAAAGCTGAGAAGCTCCTTTGTGAGTCATATTAAAATAAAGCAAACGCCTTATAAATAGATGAGATATGTGAACATTTATTCACTGTCATGTTCTTAGCTATTTGTAATGTGGCTGGTTTCACATTTCAGGTGTTTATGCGAGGACAAGGCTTCACCTCCAAATATACTACACAAACTAAGTTTGGCATTTCTACATTTACTGTTCTCATTTGTTTTATTTTTTGGCTGGATTAATGACAAGCAGTTTGTGTTTTTCAGTTAAAGATGGTTTGTATGCGTGCTTCTTCTCAACACGCATGAATGAGTGTTAACATGTGTGCAGTTACCTTTGCATGTGTGTGTGTGTGTGTGGGGCTGTGTTTTACGTGTGTGTGTGTGTGTGTGTGAAGATGTTTTCTTTCAACAGAAATGACTGATTGTTTGCTGGTGAGAAATTACCTCTGTTTGAGCATTAAGCATGTATGTGTGTGTATGTGTGTGTCACTAGTAAACTATGGGGGTCACCAGGGGGTCGACCGGTTGTCTCCTCTAAAATGTATTTGCATCTGAAACTCCAAGGTCAGGACTAATGTTTTTCTCTCTGGCCGTGTCCCTGAGGGGGGTAGAGAGATTAGCTTGTCGTATTTCACCTGTCAAATACTTAAAAAGGAGCAGTGAGTACCGGTCAGCGATGCCTTGGAGCTGGGTGGGTCTCCCGAGGTCACAGCTGCCCATCCACAAGCACTGTCACAGAGGCCCAAAAGAAAGGGCATGGTGGGGCTGGGCCAGGTAGAAGTACACCAACATGCTGGAACTTTAAAACATGATATTTGTCAGTCAGTGTCAGTGACTGTCAATATGATACTGGCTGACCTTTATGGTAAGCCTGCAATGACATCTGATATTCTCATAACATTGAATTTATTTATCTAACTGTGCACCCTCTGTGCTGAGACCCCGACCAACCACTAGGAGTCACTTGTGCAGCATTAAGGGCTTGATCCCTCACTGGCTTCCCGCTCATTAACACCTGCGAACCCAAGACTGAGCCAAAGGAACCTGGTATATGTGATGTTGAGTGAGAATTCTTCCCCTTGGTCATCTGTCTGCCTAAATGATAGCACTGCCATAACAATCATATTATTGTTGAAAAATAAGCTAAGATGTCATTCTTAAACCCGGTCTCCTAGACATGTATATTATTATACAATTTATATTGCTCATATGCGACTAAATTGTATTCACAATACACAATAGCTGCTTGGATTTTGTTAACAATTAACATTTTTTAACTGGTACATCTACATATCGCACTAAAGTTGTAAATGGTCTGTACTTATATAGCGCTTTTCCAGTCTTTACGACCACACAAAGCACTTTTACATTACATCTCATTCACCCATTCACACACATTCATACACTGATGGCAGGGGCTACCACGCAGGGTGCCAACCTGCACATCAGGGGGAAGCTAACCATTCATTCTCATTCAGCAATTTGGGGTTAAGTGTCTTGCCCAAGGACATATTGACATGTGGACTAGAGGAGCCAGGAATCGAACCACCAATCTTCCAATTGGAGGACGACCGCCACAGCTGCTGTAGACAAGTTTGAGGTGAATAGCAAGAGTACAAGACAAGGGACTCTGACACCAGAGACTGGGGTTTGTATGGGGGTTGAGTCTCGCAACAAAAACACCATTGTTTCCTGCCTTAACCAAGTGCTGCCTGTGCCTAAACATAACCATACAATTTTTTAATAATGCTGTAGTTACAGCTAGCCGATATTGTTCTGCAAGATCAGATTTTCTAATCTTGTTGAGAGAGAAAGTAATTCAGTCAGCATTACATTTTTTAGAAAAACATTGCTATTGGGTTTTTAGAGCTGCCTACTGTGGCTGAAAACAACGCTATGAGGACATTGAGAGTGAACCAAAGCAGTAAAGTTTCAGTCAGACAGCCAAACAATGAACTGAAACTCACTATAAAGCTCGATAAAGATGAGGGGAACTGCAAAGTCGGGTGCTAATTCTTTGTAGGTTCCACGAGTGACGCCTCTGACATTACACACTATCATTTGATACAGGGTTATTGTACAAAATATTGACTATAGATTATTTAAGAAGTTCCCAGTGGTGAGACAATGTCTCTGGTCTGGTCTTAGTGTTTCATGATGGTTTAAGGGATTTTTAAAACTTTAAAGAAGACCTTTAAAGAATATTACTTTAACTACTTTTAAAAATTGTTTTTACATTTCAATTATTGTTTAGAAATGTTATCATAAAATACTGGTCAAAACAAGTTCAAATTCAATATAAGTTGGTTTTAGCAATACTTTTAACATTTGTGAAATTTCAGATGGCAACACCTCTGATCCAGTCCAGCAGGCTTTCTCTAACATATTCTCTCAACAAGCTTTTGTGTTGGGTTTTCTGTAATTCTTCCAACAGGGATTCTCTGCCAAATTTAATTTCCACAAATGGTTGACTTAAACCAAGCAAAGGACAACAAAACGAGGACAATTCCAGCCTACTCAACTCTAGGTCAGCCGTCCTCCCAAGACAAACGACAGTGTAGGTCTAAAATTCGGGCTGGGAAAACCAACCTATAATCATGCCACCTAGTGGTCATAGTAATTATGGCACGGGGAGCTGACTAAGTTCAGATGACATCAATATGACTTCACTTGATGAGGTGACTTAACAAGATGATTTTGCCTCTTTAAGAAGAGGCAGGTTGGGTGGATGGTGGACTTTGCTGCTGTAGACCACTGTTTGCTTCGAATTGCAAGCTGGGACTTTTTTTTTTTTTTTAAACGTAACGTCATGTAGTTTACTGTTGCCATGACAATGAAGGTTGTGTAACTTTAAGGAAATATCAACTGTGTTTCAAGTGATCATTTTAACCCAAACCATAATCTTTCTCTAAACCTAACCAAGTGGTTTTTGTGTCTAAACCTAACCAAACCTTAACCACAGCGTTGTCACACCATAAAAACATTTTAACAGTGACTTTACCTTTTGGAAAGTCAGTGTGCATTATTACAGCTGCTAGATGGTTCATTTTGCAGGACTGAATTATACCTATGTTAACTGCTCAACATAATGTTTTTCCCAAAGGTAAATGTGGTTTGCACAGGGCCTCTTATTACAATGTATTAACTCCCCAGAAAACACCAATATATACTGGCTTTAATTGGAGTTGATGCATAGGACTTGATGATGAAAAATGGAGAGGGTGCATAACTGTCAAGTAAGTCAAGAAGTCCTTGAGCAAAACAATGAACCTCAAACTGCTCCACTTTTTTCAAAGGCACTTGGGGAATGAATGTAATGTGATGTGTGAGAAACAGGAATTTAAAGCTACCAAAGGAGGTGCAAAAGATTTACTCCTTTTTTTCTCGATACCCAAGTGCATGACAAGATGTTGGAGATGCCCCCCACCCCCCACCCCCTATCCCCTGCATGTTGAAAAGCTAAAGTGGCAGGAAGTGACAGATGAGAAAAGAGAAGAAGGAAGATGTACGGAAATAAAGTGGTGGGAAGACAGAAAAGAAAAAGAGAGCGGAAGCAACATTTAAAGGGGAAAAGGAACCAGGTAATAATTTTAGATGTCTACCTGGGGAATACAACGTAACGATTTCCACAGATACAACATTTGCTCCAGCCTCACCCCCACCCCCCTATTTTGTCATATCCTATACACCCCCCACCCCACACCCACTCTACTACCTCCCCTCTTCCATTCCCTCTGTGCTCCTCCATGAGGGGCGATGATGTCAGATCCAGTATTTCACAGCTAGAAGCGGGCGATGACATGGACAATTTGGCCTGTGAGTTCTCTCCAGCCTTGGACATGGTGTTACGATTACACGCTCCACTGCAGGTCCGACATGCCAGGGATGAAGGGGTGATGGTGAGTGTGTGTGGGATCCGGGGGTGTAGATCTTTTAAATAACTTTCATAGAGTACAGCTCTATCTTTCTCTCGCCTCGTAAAATAGAACAACACTCATAGATAGAGGTACAGTGAGGAATATTACTGGAAACATGCTTGTTTCTCCCTCACAGCAGTGAAGTCCTGCGCTCCGCCTTCACTTCCGGACCCAGCGGCCTCCCACACTTGACCCAAGTGCAGAGGAAGGATTTCTAGTGTGCGTTTTAGAACATACAGTATATCACTCCGAACCAACCTATAAGCTGCTTTCCAAGCAGTGAGGGAAAAGGAGCCAAAATCTTTTTTTTTTTAGTTCTTTTTTTTAAAAAAACAACAACTTAAGAGCCAGTTTGGGTTTCATGGCCGCAGCAGGTGAAAACCTGAGCAGGTTTACAATCACTTAGGAGAACCGAGAGTAGAGCTGAAACCCAAGGGTTGGCCCTCAGGAGGGGGGATGGGACATGAAGGAATTCAGTCTCCACTCGGCCTCCAAGCCAAGGAAACCCCAGGAAACCCAGCAGAGCTACCTGAATGAGATATCTGATATGGAATATTTGAGCTTGTGGAGGGAAGCTGTCTTTTCTGGATATAAAACAACCCCAAAGCAGACAGGATACTCACCCAAGCCTCAGGTGGTTTCTACAGGGAATGATAACTACATGTATGAAATAGTGTAAGGAGAGGATAATGTCAATGACACATAGAGGGGATTCCCCATAGAGATTTCATAACCTCTAAATATCAGTGGTTTATAGGTTGTGTTTCCTAATCTAAAACCACAATTCTACACATCCCGTTTCTTTATAAAACATAGCAGTAGTAGTAGTAGTAAACCTTTATTTATGTCACATAATGTTAATAAGCATGTCAGTATTTCCTTTTGACCCACATCTCAGTTAAAAACAAATGTTGCCACATACAGCAGAACCAAAGAGAGTGAGTCTGACCTTGTGATACAACAACAATAACAAGTCTTTAATGGGAAAAGGTACACAGGGGTCATCTGAGTGACTTTGAGAAGACCTAGGCTGTCAGCAGACAGTAAATAAGGAGGACGCTGCATGTGTTGTGTCTGTCATCATGTCAGGTGATCAGTTCCTCCCTCCGGTCTTTCTTGTGTATGGTTTGCTGTATTCTATTATGATCACTGATTCAAACATAAATAAGCCTTTCGATGATATGCCAGAATGTGAACTTTTACTTTTCTTTGTTTAGTTTGCTTTCCTGAGCAAGCAGTTATCCTAACAATTACCTAGCTCGGTCTTTCAATCATCATTTTCTATGTTTAATGTTGTTTTGGGTGTTTTCAGGACACAGGGAGGGAGGGCTATTGAACACAGGGAAAGCTTTTTACTTTCATTAACTTTACAGTTGTTTTTTAATTCCATACTACATAATAAAAAGGTTGTGAGTATGTAATGTGTTAGACAACTTTCCACATCATTGCTGAAAAAACACAATAGTCTAATTTGTTAAACATTGACAACACATGTCTCACCTCCAATTAGACACAGGTTAAATCCTAAATTTTCTTAACTGTATTTGACTCACATCTTATTGATCAAACAGATCACTTTCCTTTCTTATTAACAGTCATTTATGGATACATTTAACAAGTCTTTGTAGTGAGTGTGACAGGATCTATATTATAATACCACATTTTGGTGTAAAATATAAGGTATAGGGTATATTTAATATTTTATTGTTTTTCTTTATTATTAAGACCCACCCTCCTAAAACCACCACTCACCTCAATACACAAATATGAACATCAACACGTCAACATTTGCCGCCAACAATGACTTGTTATCCAGAATATTAATGAAATTATATTTTTTGTATAGATTCTATTTAATTCATAGTTTTACATGGACTTGTATATCTTCAGCTTCTCCAAGTTTGTTTTATGTCAGTTGCACACTGATATCAGGTGCTGTTTTATGGTCCTCCTTTTTAATTTGTTACTGATGGCTCCCCAGAGAGACAATTCATCCTCCCCTCCTCTGTTATTGTTACGGCTGGAATTAGGCATCCAAATAACTTGACACCTCATCAGGTATGTCATATGTGCCGCTGATTGCCCCTCTTAAAACTGCCAGTATTAGTGGCTCCACAGGAGTCTACTTGGTCGGGCCGTCTGTGAATTTCTCACCACTATTGTGGAAGTGCCACATCCAGGTTGGTTACATCGGACCTATAGCAGTGAATTATCTGACTCACAGGAAGTGGCCGCCATACTTCATTCACAGGAATTCGGCAATGACAGCCCGCTCCCCATGGAGGAATAAACATGGAGTCCTCACTCACCACGTCCCTCTCCGCTCACACTTCTTCACCCTCGGCTCTGACACATCCATCTCTCTCTAACATACAGATACTGTATCTGCGCAAGGTGTGTGCTGACAAGGGCAGGTTAGGATAAATACAGTACAGGAAGTTAATTTGGGGGTCCAAACTATTTATTGTCTGTCATTTCTCTCCATGTATTGCACTTGGATGTTTTGATTTTGGGTTGGCTCGAAATTTCTCACAGATTTAAACTTCCTTCTTTTTTTTATTCCTTTTGGAACTGTGAAAGATTTTAGATCCCCATAAATTGATCGTCAAAAACGAATGAATGGAAATCCCTGCACAGGCTCAAATCATGTCTGTTGTCTCTTGTCAGCAATTTAATATGTTTTCAAGACACTTGCATACAGCGTTTAGTCACCTCAACATAGGCAAGAATCCTACCAGCGTTTAGGACTTCTAGACAAGACTTCGTTCCATACTGTTCACTGCTCTTGTTTTAATAGGTGTAATACTATCGGTTATAGATGTGTGGCATTAAAGGGAGGGCAGTTGTTTGGGTTAAACCTTACAGATAAATGTGCCACAACCTACAGTCCAACTGCTTTGCTGACTTGACGTATAAACCCAGACACATCAATCTTTAGGTTAAGATGCTTACTAGTCTATGTTTTCACGTCATTTTGGATTCAACAAACATTTTTAACTCACATCTCTCCACCACAAAGAAAGTAAGCATCTGATGCCTTATATCATTATTTACAGGCATGCAGAGGGGTCCTGTTGCAGTTTGTGTACAGTAGAAAAATTAAACAAGCGTCCACAGTACAGGTGAAAGTTTGGGTCTGTCAGTGTAATAGAAGGAGGCTGGAGGATATGGATGCACCCTAAGAGGAAATGTTGAGTTTAGCCCCAAACTCAGGGCAAAAACAGTCTACTGGGCACTGAAAACAGATTATTCAATCACTATGGATCTCATTTTGAAATTGTTCATCAGTATGCAGTTGCTGTTAAATCATATCTCAACTATCTCTAACTTGCACAACAGCTAATTTAATTAATATTGGCTGGTAGAAAGAAAAATAATAATAATTTAGAGAACATTTTTCCATATTATAGCTGTTTTTTCTAGTCTTTCACATTGTTTTGTATGTTGGTTCAGACTCTCAAACTAACCGTCACGTTGCCAGACTCGGTTAATTGAATTGTTAGACGTCAAGTAAGTGTGATGTCATTGTCACTGACAATCTGGGCCTTTCATGACATCCACTGACATTCCGCAGCAAACACTGCTCACACAAAGCTGACTCCCCCATACATCACCACCCTATGTTGTTGTCTACAAAATCACAAAGACGTTTTTTTCAGCAATCCTGGATTTTGGTTACATCTTCATTTTATACACAATCCCACAAAACTGATGCTGAGATAATAATAGCTTTTGCTGTTGTTTTCAGAAAAATGATTTAATTTGTAAATTAAATTAAAGACCTATTCATGGATGAGTAGGAACATAAACATGGATTAGTTCACTTTATCGTGTAAATCTGTAATTTGCCAGGCTTTTGAATGAATGCATTCATTTCAGTATGCTGAAGCACTATTACAGCCCAACAGTGACTCAAACACTTGTTTGGTCAGCAGGTAATGTAAGGGATGAACAACTAATAGTTCAACATTTATTCTCACACATCTTGGAACATTTACACAGCTGTTCTGAAGCGACAGGGTCCTTTGGCCCAGACCCTCTGTTCTGCCAGCAACATACACACATATATACACACACACACACACACACACACACACACACACACACACACTCTGAAACTGCCGAAAACACCAGTGGGTGAAATTTCAGAGACCACAGAGCTGATTTCCTTCAACGCTGTCTGTTTGGTGCCCCAATCAAGTTTGGGGGTCAGCAGCGTTTAATGTGGAAATGTTTTCCATTTTCTTTTAATCATTAAAATAATGAAAACCCCTTTTCAGATTGAAACACAAAACACATGATCCGAGATCTAAGCTGTTAACTGAACCGTAAATCTCTCTCCGGTGTAGAAGGTCACGTTTGTGAAGTCCATGGTCTTAGACACTTGATAACTTGGCATCTTGACAGACACCAAGACCAACAGACATCTTGGCTCAATCAGTGCCTCGTGGGTTGTATAGATTCTTTATTTTTCTCGTGGCCTTATATATTCTGACAGTATCCGATAACTTGATAACAGGACACATCCATACAGTCACATAATGTATTTTTAAACATGTAATTATTCAATGTTGTGACAGACGGAATAATGTCACACCGGCTGCTTCTTACACCTTTACACAATATTTGTTGTCTTTACAGTGTAACCTGAAATGGGCAGCAGCTTAATGGACAAACTAGCAGCAGACTAAAAGCTCAAGCCAGTGAAACTAACAGTAAAGTGTGTACAAGTGTGTTCTATATACAAAAATGGCAGTCCACAAACCAACTGGTGACATCACAGTGAATACATCCATGTTTTTTTTTACCGTCTATGGTATGGATACTGTCACTTAACACCTTGTGACAAGTTTTTGAAGTTAGTTATAAAGTTGTTAAAACATTTTTTTAAAAAGGTATCTTTATCCTCACAAGCTACAAGATAATGATAATATTATCGTATTTCAACTTAAGAAATACGATAAAATGAAGGACATTTTCCTCCCCTCTTTATCAAGCAGCCAATGAACACATATACACACATTATACACACGCTCAGTGTTTACCTCTGTCTGGTTGTCATGGTGATTCTGTACATTGATTGATATTTAATATTTAATGTTTAATGTTTAATGATCACTAACTGAACGTATTGATTAATAATAATGTCAAATCAAATTGATCTACATTACCGATAGTCAGCATTGATGTTGTCATTGTGTTTGTGTTCTTAATGTCAGACATTAAAGTAATGCCTAATGTACGATTAGATATGTAAGTAACCATACATATTCCCTTTCTTTGTGTTTTATGTTATGTGTTGCTGTTTAGAATTGTGGCTTAAATGCATAATATCTCTGAAGCCTCAGTATTATGCTATAATATGTGGATTATATTAAAGTAATTTGTTAGCACACAGAAATAATATCTTAGCCATACAATATCAGCATCTATTACTCTTTTTAAACGAATGAAGGTTATGGCAGTAATAACTGTAGGACTAGAATTAGCACATCTCAAAAAAACTTGAACATGATTTTTTTTACCTTTAGTTACCTTTAGTTGTATAATTGTCCTAAATTAGTCACAAACCACAACTGCAAACATCTAACCAGTGATAATGAAGTTGTGTGTATAGTCATGTTTTTGGCTCATTTTGCTGGAAAGTGTACAGTATACAGTAAATGGTTCAACATTGTACTACTGATACAAAGTCTTATCGTCTTAATAAATGGTAAATGATACATTCAAAACTGTCCCGTGTTTTTACATTCACGTGATTTATTTATTTACACATAACAGTCAAAAGAAATGCCTAATATTTGGCAAACGTAAATGTTTTCAGAAATGGCCTCAATTATGTATATGGGTCAATGACGTATAAGGATTTTCAACAACTCAATTTTAGAATAATAAAACCAAGCATATCTAATGCAGTAGTTCAAACATTCAGAATGTTGTGTACCTGAAAATTCATATTACAATTTGAAAGTGATTTTAGTGGGTTTTTCAAGATTAATTGGCACTGGCCTTAAAAAAAAGTCATGTGGTGCGACCATGATTCATCTTGAAATATCTTATATAAATAAAAGATCATCATTTACAAAAAAAATGTTTAAAAATGCAAATACTTTGTTTCCAAACACTTTATATTACTGAAAACTTGTAAAAAAAGATGTGAAGCGTGTTAAGTAAATTAATTTATTTCAAGATGAATCATGGTCGCACCACATGACTTGTTTTAAGGCCAGTGCCAATTAATCTTGAAAAACCCACTAAAATCACTTAATTTCAAATGTATAATATGGATCTTCAGGTACACAACATTCTGAATGTTTGAACTACTGCATTAGATATGCTTGTTTTTATTATTCTAAAATTGAGTTGTTGCAAATCCTTATACGTCATTGACCCATATTCATGTCATAGCGAGAGACATAGAGAGAGCTGTAAGGTTGTCCATCTCTAACTTGAACTGCAGGAGTCCATGTGCTGCTGATATGATATATGAAGCTCCCTCTGTCTGCCCATGCCAAGCTCTATAGGAGGCAGTTTCATCTCCCGCTGCAGGGAAGAACCAGATTTATGGAGCTGAAACTGTATGCCTGTATATGTGCTTTTCTTTCACCAATCTGCGCCAAATGAGGCGGGTTGATCATCACAAAAGTAGAGATAGAGGTCAAGCCACATGGAGAGGAATATCCGCTTAATATAATGCGTATTAACAGACAGTACATGTACAGTCACTAATACTTTTCCTCCTCTTCTTATTGTCGGTGATGAGAATGAGAACTGAATGTAGAAATCAAGAAATACCTGAAATTTGAAAAAAAATGTGAAAGTTATTTTGGTGGTTCTCCCAAACAAAATCTTTTACACACACACTTTCACACATGCACACACACACACTCCAGTTTATAGACAGCAGGTCTTCCTCCTTCTGTTTCCTCTGTCTCCCGGCCTGCTTGCCTCCCGCTGCTTAGCTGTAAACTCACATAATACGTTTAGCATCCTCAGCTATCATCTCTACTGCTGCTCAAGGCCACTCGCCGTTATAATAAGACCATCACAGGATACGTAACTCACCATACAGTAACTGTACTGAAATGTCACAAAAGCCAGGGGGTTTCTGATTTCATTACTGTGTTTTATTGTAGCGGTTTATTTTATATCATGTCTATATTCTCCCAAATTTCCTGTGACTGTTTTTCACGAGGCAGGAATAATCATATTGGTTATTTATTGGTTTATTCATTCTAGACCAGTGTTGGACAGATTATTTGATTTTTTTTTCTCAATTTAATGAATAGTCATTGGTCACATTATTTTACTAATTACTCGACAGTAGAGGTAATTAGTTACTTGTTGTATTTGAGCTGGCACATCCTTGTGTCGCATCTTCTCTGACATAATACATAGATTAGTACATAGATATTGTAAAACAACCTGCCGACAAATTGAAGCTCTATTGACTGACCAGCTGGCCCCAATGACCACATGCAACACCCCAGATGGCCCCTGTGCTCATAGTGAAGCCTAGGGCAGGGTATCTTTTAAAAAATGACCATATGAGTAACAATCCAAGAACCTCTAAATTGATACCGATACCAGTTGAGTACTTCATTGGATACCCATTACACATTTTGTACACTTGCTTTTATCCAGCGTAACAGGTGTGTAGTATAGACACACTTTAGACCGTTTAGGTGGCATCTTGCTGAACTGCTAAGCACGCTGACTCAAATTCACCACTACGGACTGGTTGTAACTGTTGTGGCAGTGGTCCAATCACATATCGCATTAAATCAGAGATGGCTTGTGTTGATTAGCTGTGAGCAAGTCTGTGCAAATAGACATATTTTCTAACTGTGGGTGCAAAAAGGATCGATTTGAAGGTATCGTTTAACGGGAGACGTTTCGATACTCCTTGGTATTGATTTATTTCGAGCACTGATACCCAGCACCAATGAAGCCTCAAGGTTTGTAGAACCTCCGACTGTAAACAAAAACTAGTTGACTCCTGAATATAATTGGCTTGTTAACTTGTCCTGGACCAGTCAATCCCTGAGAGTAATGTTGAAGCCCACTTCCCAATAGCATAGAAAACTGTAATGGTAATACTGGATTTTAAATTGTAATCCCATGCCTTCACCTTTATTGTTAAATTACATTACTGCTACTCATTATTGTAACACCTTAATGTCCAGCATTATACCTGATGGCATTCACAGTCTTGCACAGTGAGCAGGCCAGAAAGTTATAGGCAAGTATGTTTGAAACTGGAAGCTCAACTAGGTAAAGTGGCTAATCAAATACTTCAGTATGGCTAAACAATTTCTTTTTTCCGCATGAGCGCTACGCTTTGTTAGATTCCTCCTCTCTTCCTTCTCCTCTGTCAATACACTTCTGGCCAATGTACCCAGAAAATCTCAGGTTCTTTGAGGTTGAACTCAGCCAATGAGATTTTCTGCCTCCAAAGCAGCTCTGCCTTCGAGATCGGACCAAATTTCCAATCTGTGCATAAATGAAATTCAATCTGCTGCATACATATATGCACATGCCAGCTGGAGTCAGGGACAGTCGGGTAGACAAATAGACTTCCCAGTAAACTGAACTCCCCTGAAGAAAGCCTTAAAGAATAAATCTCATAGAATATATAATGCTTATACACAGGAGAGCAATCAAAAAATGGGCCTCCTTCCTACTGCCTCTCTCTTCATCTCTCCCTTTCTTCCTTTCTTTCTCCTCCTTTTGCTCTCATCCTTTCTTAGCCAAACCTCACTGGATGCTGAACCGCCACAGATCAAATCCTGCATGACTCTGGGAAATGGTTCAATTCCAGATTCGTCCATTTCTACCGAAAATAATGATCTGATCAGGTATTGGGTTTAATATGAAACCCGTGCATAACATGCTCCATGTGCTGTGTGTGTGTGTGTGTGTGTGTGTGTGTGTGTGTGTGTGTGCGTGTTTGTGTGTGTGTGTGTGTGTGTGTGTGTGTGTGTGTGTGTGTGTGTGTGTGTGTGTGTGTGTGTGTGTGTGTGTGTGTGTGTGTGTGTGTGTGTGAAACTAAGCCATATGTGTGGGTAGGCTTACAGTAAGACCTATTCAACTATGCCAAATGTTTCTTCTGCAACTCTGTATTTTCCATCTCATTTTTTATCCTGTGTATCTTTTGCTGACCTACTCTGTGTAGAACATACACAGTAGCGACTAGCCTATAATTCATATCTCTATTAAAATGTGAGTGGTGGTCTGACATAATCTCTACAGACCTAGAGAGTATGCGATCTATATTAATTAAACATTTCACATCAAAATTGACAAAAAATTACAATTGTAGAAATATGAAGACATCATCAACGAAACACGAACTGCATTTCAGAAAACACATTTTCCACTCCAAAAACGATGGGTTATCTTTCTCTGTCTCATACTGTAGCTACAATGAATATTACACATTGCTCTTGTGGTCTATAGTTTATTTAATTACATTTTCTGACATGTTTTATTCTGTAAAATGTCATTGTGCTTTTTTGACATATTATAATTGTTCCACAGTGTTTCTATTTTTTTTAACTATGTCATGTAAAATGTTGCATTCATCACTTCAGTGCCACTTTATACCTAAACAGGGACGGTAAGAGCAACAATCTTTCCCTTTCGAGGAATTGTCTTTTTATCTTTTTGAATTTTATCGATTGCCTGTTCATGATTTTCTCTCAACATAAGTTGTGTAACAAATGTTTTTTGGCTGCAACTGTGTCCTCCAGATATCTGAGCTTCTTTGCCTGCACCTCCTAGGAATGCTTTTTTAGTATAGTCCCTGTTTATATCTACACTGTCATGTCACATATGTTCTTAAAAAACGAAAGCGATTTTATTCCCTGCAAGCAAGTATACTATACTCATATTACCTGTCTTATGTGTTGTTGTTGGATTATGAGTTAAAAGATTCTGAGCCAATGGTGTCAGTCTAAGATTTAGTATACTTATCCTCAGTTGGCTAATGCTTGTTCTTACACAGGAAACTACCTGTCTAGTGCTACAAAAAGACAAGCACAAAGAATTGTTAGTGAAAACATTTCATTTAGAGTTTGTTCCTATATTCCCCCTTAGGGGACTCGGCAGCTTCTTTCCATTTATCAACCTTCACCTCTGGAACATTAGCAGAAAGTTGGAGCAGTTGTGGCCCAGTGGGGTCAGAGATATACTGCCCTGTGTATGTAGATAGTCAGGCAGCTTCCTCCTCTGACATATACACTGGCCTTATGGGGCCTGAGGCCGGCTGGGAAAACTCTGGAGACTCCCAGACAGGAGGAGGACAAGGGGGGGAAACCTGTAGGAGTTATTGTCATTTACATGCTACTTCTGTGGGATTTTACAAACATGCAAATACATAAATACATAGCTAATTATAGCACATAGTTTACTATTTATGTTCTTTCTGTGTCTGCATGGGTTCTCCAATGAAAAATGTCTGTGCACATCCTTGTGATAGATGAATAAGTGGTGATTTGAAATCAAGGACTTATTATGGCTGTTGTTGAGGTTCTTTGCCAGCTATTCTATAGATGTTGGTTCATAATGTAGCAGGTTTAGATTGCAATTAATTGAAATTACCGCATTTGTGTTTTCTTGGCCATTTATTAAGCCACTCATTGTCTAAAAGGTTTTATCAGCAGAGAAAACTGCCAAAATTTCATTTTTGCAGTAGTAGCATCAGTGATACCTCTCACCCATATTTGGGTCAGTGACAACTTAGTGTGGGCAAGATGAGCAATTCAAAAATATCTTTAAAAAAACAGCATCAGGTTTGTTAAAATTTACATTTTGGGTTCATGTTGGTTTTTATTTCATTTGAAATGACATTTTTCACAATGTTTTACCAAAAGTAAGACTCCTGCTTACTCCTGAAAATGTCAAATGGTGTAACCACAAAATAATGATGAATATTAAATATTGTATCCACGTACAGTGTATTTAAGTGTACTTATACAAGTAATAACTTTTTTTTTTTTAAATTGAAATGGTTCCTGATGTACATGATTCCCCAGACAACAATTGTATTCCATTACCTTTATTTAATATATAAAAAAAAGTTATAATGTAAGATCACACCACTTAGACATTTTTGCCATAATCCTCTAATATACTCTCTGGATTCTATGGATTCAAAGCAGACATTTTATGTTGGTTCCACAAAAAAGAATGTCTGCAAGTTATTCATACGTTTATTTTCAATCTTTAAACCTTTTAAGTCTGACTAAACAACACGGACACAAAACAACATTATTGACCAAACGTCATTGACCCATATACAGTTGTACTCATCTAATACATTAATGAAGAACACTGACACTCTTATTCTTTCATCAGTTTATTTTCTTACTAGTTTATTTCATACAACAGTAGATGAATGCAGAGAAATTATAACACATTTAATGATAGTTAACAAACAAGTACACTAGGTTGCTCTACGGTCACTTTCTTAAAATGGCACTTCATTACAGACAACACACTGTTCTCACACATCAGTATTTCATTTGTCAATAAGTGATTTGAGCGCGCTTGCAGGACATGGACACAGGGGTGGCAGGGCCGTTGTGGACATTAGTTTGGGTTGTGAATTTAACTGCAGTGAGTCAATGAAAGACACAAACATCATGAATTCTGTAACATTTTCAGTGTGATAGCTTTATAGATTCAAAAGCTACAACTTCAATAAATTAGAGACATAATACTTTGAAAGGTACTTTGACTTCACTTTCAAAACCTCCCACACACTTAATGTTCCACTTAATGACTGTGATTTCTGTAATGCTTTTACTTTTTTTCCCCCTTCCAGTTACCATTTTCCTTCCTTTATTTTTTTCAAAGCTTTAAAAGTGCGGACATGCATTAAAACTAATAGCTTTTCTTTGTCCATTTGTGAAATAAAGACTAGCAAATCCTCTAAAGATGCAACATCTTTTTGAACTATCTTTCCAGGACTAATACACAGTTAGGGCTACAGTAAAAGACAGACAGATCTCCCAACAGACGCAATGCCCAGTCCTCCACCAGAAAAGTAAAATGAGCGAATAAACCTCAAAAAATGTTTGGCCCATAAGCCTGAGGCAAGTGTCCTGCATTTCAGGTCATTTATGCCTCCTTAGTTCCTGAGCCTCTTGTAAAAGACAGCTGCAACACATAGGGCAACAATGCAAGCAAAGGCAAGGAGGCCAACGGCCACTCCAAGCCCAACAGCAGAATCTTCTTCTTTATCAGCGATCAGGGGCTTCTCTTTGGACTCGTTGGTGTCGATTTTGGTGACGATCTCCGGAGAGGTGATGGTGTAGGTCCTGGTTATACCCTCTTCGGTTGTATCCAGGGTGCTCCTCTTCCTCCTGTTGTTACACTGCTTGAATGTGCTGCAGGTACTCTTCTCACAGAGCCGGGTGATGCAGTGGAGGTAGTAGGTGGACACGGTCTCATTCTGCTGCTCGATGAAACGAAAGGCCGGGAAGCGGAAGCGGGCAGTCTGGCTGTCTCCGTTCTCGATCATGGTCGTGAACCGGTCCTTGGAGCAGGGAACAAAGAGGTTAAAGAAGCTGGAGTTGGATGGCAGCTGGGAGATGGAAGCATAGCACCTGTCAAGCAGGACATGGTACTGCCCTGTCAAGTTGGTGGCCTTGACCTCGACATACACACTGGTCCTCAGCTCAATCCCCAGCTGTGGAATGACCATCGGTCTGGTGTAGTTGACATCGCTGAACAGCTTCATGCTCAAGGTGCTGATGAAACTCCCATTGTTGTCCTTAATTGAGACAGAGGAGGCTGACACATCAACCTGGGTGTTGTTGATCAGATACTCTAAGGGGTAGGCGCAGGAGTAGTAGTACTTCAGCTCAGCGTTGTAAGTGATTGTGCCTGTGGTGGGATCGACAGACCGAACAACACCGCTGATGTTGACGGTCTGGATGTTGGAAAAGTCAGAAAATATGCCTGTCCCAGCAGCACTAGTGGTTCGAAATATGCTTCCACAGGCATGAGTCATATTCAGGGGGAAGTTAAACCGAGCAACAGGTGGTGACACAGAATCATCAAGGGTTGCTCTGCAGACTGGGTCCAACATATGGTTCAGGATCAATAGTGTCTCATTGTAACCAGTGTAGATAACTGGGCAGATTTGGATTGCCAAATCAATGGATGAAGTGCCACACTTCACTGCAATGTCATTGAGCTGTGGCCGTCTTCCTTCTGTTCCACACTCAGTCAGCAAAAGCTGACTACTTCTGGCTATCAAGGACAGTAAAATTAAAAGAATCTTCATGGTTGTTCTTTAGCTTTGCCTTGGATTTGTTGATTCTCTGCTAAAATCTTGACTCTGCTGCTGAGTGTTGGTAGATCTTTGTTTGAAGTTATTGGGCTGTCTTCAGGGGTCTTTATAGGTAAGTGTGTCCTCTGGGATTGGTCCAAAACGAGGTCAAAACACCTTACTATTTGTGAACAACTGTATTGTATTAAGTAGGAGAGCTCCAGTTTGGACCATATCCTAAGGGCAACAACAGAAACCTGAAGCATTGGGGTTGTCTTAAAATACAGAGACACTGGCCTTGTTCCTTTGTTGAATATGCTTTCAAATATAGTTTTCCAAGCCCCTTCATAACAAGCCTTCATGAAGTGTATGAACATAACACTATATGGGATGAATTCCTGAGTAACATATACAATGCTGTAGAGGTTCTTCTATCCGGTTTGAGCCCCAGTAGCTTCATTAATGACCCAGTTGGGATCCAGTGGAGCAGGCGGTGACTCACTAGATTAAGTCACTTTGCATGTTATTCATTCTGACATTCTTCCAACATTAATACCAACACATATTGTAGTGGCAAAGGGAATAATATTTTTTTATTTTGATAAAGATTGAAAGTTCAAGTTCACATATTTCAGAATGTTTCAGAAAGTTTATTTTTTACACAGTTCATTTGTACTTCTCAGGAGTTCATTGGGTTTGCACTAGTGTATCTGTTCTCATCAGAAACACAATTCTGACAAAAAGTTTTGGAACATTAAAGAAAGCCTTTCACTTACTGCTTAGTAACAACAATATTAACCATATAAAGAAGGTGTGCAGATTTTGGCATCGTGTTAATGTCAGATATGGGAGGCGCATCAGTCTATTATGTTGTTGAAAAGCACATATTGGTCAGCTATTGTTTCTAGCATATATTCAGAGGCTGGTGATGAAAAGACATACTGATCCTGCAGTGTATTTTAAAGGTAATAGAATCTCACCTGTGACAGCAGAGACAAAGATAGTAATTCTTACCGAATCATGACATAGACCAGGCAGGGCCACAATAGCATTGCGTTGAACTATCCAAACGAAAATCCAATTCAAGTACTTAACTAAAAAAAGAACAATATTACCTCCAAGAAAAATGTACATTGTTTCTACATTGACATTTCATGTTCAAACTCTATTTGTTGATTTAGTACACACATTACTGACAGTTTTAACTTGTACTTCTTGTTTGAAGTTAAAGACGCCAACACTGTCAGGGTTCACGTCCAAGTTCAGTAAAGTTACAAGATACTTTTGATTGTTAAAAAGTCCACAAAAAAGCAAATAATAGCGATAATTATAGATATTTTTAATTCAGACAACACTTTTTTCTATCATCTATCAATTTTTGTATCATCAATTTTGAGCAAAATTGTGTCCATTTTGACTATTAGGCAGCCTATTGACTATTAGACTTTTAGCATACTGGTTGCTTGAGTTAATAAAGTTTAATAACAAAAAATAAATAATTTCATTTTATACCGTATATTAGTTTTATACAACATGGCCTACCCTTACAGCTGTACTTCTCCAACTTTTTGTGCATCTTATGAATACAGTAATTGAGTGATCAAAAATTTAATGATACTGAAAATGAAATATAATGTTTGTATAGTATGTCAGTATGTCAAGTGATTGGATGGTGGGGAAATGTAGTTGAAAGTTAAGTAGGCCAAAGAAGCATGAGCACTGAGCATGTCACTCACCACTTGTTGCATTTTGCCACAATGAGGTTTTCATCATGACCCACTACTGTATTATCTATTATCTATCTATAATAGGACGCCCTCTGCTTTTGTGTAAATACAGTAAAAGACACCGACAAACCTACTTTCTAGCAGAATTGATACTGTAGGTTATATACTGTACGTGAGGTTTGATAGTTCCTACCATCGGAGTTGGAATTTCACTTTTAATTTTTATGTTATCATTTATTTAAGTTATTTGATAAAGACTCATTATGCCAGCTGGAGCATATATTTGAGTGTTTCTGACATTTTGACATCATAAATAGCATAAATATAGCTGTTATTGTAAAAAAAAAAAAAATTAAAAAAAAAAAAATTAAAAAACTGCAAAGGTTACCAGCTAACCGTCTTAAATGGATTATAATAATAAAGTTTGTAAAGCACTTTAAGAAACTGACAGACAAAGAACAGCAAAAGAAAAAAAGTTTAATTAAATATAAAACATAAATACATACATCATAATACAACAGTGAGGAGAAGTTGGATCATTAAGCAAGTAAACCAAAACATAATTATGTTAAAGTTTAGTAAAAAAATCTTTTTGTCAAACATTTTCTTACTTCTGCTTTCCCACACACACACACTGACTTTTTCCTGGGCATCTCACACACACACACACACACACACACACACACACACACACACACACACACTCTCCTGTCACTCCCATTAGATCTCTATTTTGTCTTTTATTAGTGACACCTCTAGTCTGCAGTGACGACATTAGGCAGGAAGTGAGGCGAAGGGCGACAAACAGACTCTGTCAAAGCCCTGCAGTGAATTTATTGGGGTACGGGGCCGTTGTTTGGGGGGGTTGATGGGGTCACAGGGGTAGTGAGGGAGGGTCACCTGGTCTCCTGCTTTGCTCACCTCCGCTCCGGCTGTGCCGTTAGTGAGCTCTAACTGCATGATTAATGGTCACAGCCTCCAAATCAGCCGGAGGGTCTGTGGTGCTGAAGAGTCGCAGAGGCGGAAACACAGAAATGGAAAAAAAACGAGGTGGGAATTGTGTTTGGAGGAAAAATACAACCCTCTGTCACTCTTTTACTGCACGGGTCATGACCAAACGGCTCTCTGTTGTGATTAGACCTTATGGGTTATGTTGTGTAGCGGCTCGCAGCGGCGAGGTGATGATAGCTTCGGAGACAGAGGAAGTGAATTGATGTTCTGTTGATGTTCTATCAGCAAACTTATACTGAGAACACAAGCTGAGTGTTAATATGTTGCTCTAAACAGGGCTTCTGTTGTTTTGAGTTGCGGTCTGATCTATTACAGAATTCAAGTCGGGTCTCAAACAGGGGCAGACGCCTTACGGGTCTCCCATGATTCATTTATCCTTTCTGTTAAGAATTATTACAATTCTTCCAATAATAAATATTTTAAGGTAAGTGTTTAAAGAAAGAAAGAAATATATTCTTTAAGCCATCTACTCCTGGGTGCATGTGAATGTGCTTACCACTTTTGTACTTTTATAGGTAACTACTGAGAAAACTGACTCTTGACCGAGGGTGACCAAGGATGTTGCCCATCTGTTTTTTGAAATGTGTCAATGTGTTACTTTTGCTCTATTTTTTTGTCTTAGAGAGCTTTACCATATGTACAGACTCCCTTTATCCTTAGACCTATATAATGACTTATATAAAGCAGTCTCAGTGTGTTTTTGTTTTTAATTACTACCAATTTGTTTGCAGTCATTTTAAAGTAACTGCTTGTAGGTCTTAAAAACTAGTTTTGGGTTCTTCATAAAAATAGGACCCTTAGATCAACTAATTGTGTACATATAAGGTCCCTATTAGAACAAGAAAATACCCTCTGAAACAGCACTGGTTGGGTCACATGACAAGACTTTTAACCCTTTACATACTGTTCATATTCTGACTCATAATTAGTCTCTACACCAATTCACATTCATGAATTCCCCCCTCAGTCATTAATACATGATTTTGATTAATATAGTTAGATTAATCCTTCTGTTTTGATTCATCTTGTGGAAAAGAAACATTCACAATCACTATTTTAAGGTCCAGGAGAACATTTATATATAATATGATGAATACAACACGTTTGAATGCTGATTTTTTTTTTTTTTTTTTTTTTTTTTTAATAAACGCAGGTCCAATTTGTACATTTGTATATAAAAACATATGTATCAGCTGCACAAACATTTTTAAAAAGATGCATTTTATTTCCATTTGTGTATACTGTGGGTCATATTAGGACAAGTCTGGCTAAAAGAAATGTGTATATGGTGTTTTTACAGTTCTCAAATTTAAAAATGGGTCAAATTTGACTCCAAATAGTATAAATGGGTAAAAAAAGAAAGTTTGCTTGTAGTGTGTTTAATAATTAACTTTACTGCAAGATCAGGGTCAGAGATGAGCCATGTCTCATAATGCTGACTATTGAAATTACACAGTATTTGAATAATGTAACATAACTCAGAGACTTTTAATGCAGAGGATAAATAATGGCAATGCATGGTCTGCCTGGTTGTGTCTCATTTAATTGTTGTTGTTCTGGATTTTAACAGATTGAAACAGGCAAGGCAAGGCAGCTTTATTTATATAGCGTATTTCATACACAATGGCAACTCAATGTTCTTTACATAAAACAAACATTTAACAGTAAGAATTGGAAATAAAAACATAAAAAACATGTAATTTGAGAAATAAAAATGAAACCCAATAATAGTTTTTTCGACCACACGGACAACCACCTAACACTATCTCTTCCATAGAACCTTATCATGTACTCTACCAGATGGCCCTCTGGCTCTTTGGACTTGTTTTCCTGTATTTCCCATGATTAGCTAACAGAGACTTGAGTTTAATTTGACAATCGAGTCTCAAGTCAAACAAACATTTTGGGAGTCAAGTGTCAGAGTGGTCAAGTGTCAAGTCCTTTTTTTTCTGCGGCTTAAGTCTAACAAAAACACCCCAAGTCAGCAGCTCTGGTGGACACACTGATATATATCAACAGTAAAGCAGATTTTAATACAACATTATGAACTTTACCTTTAATTCTGTATTAAAACTGACAAAACTGACACGAATCTCACTTTTCTCGACACAGGAACAAGAAAATACAACTTTCACCTCACATTTAAAAAAAAAAGAAAAAAAAAAGTGACATTTCTACTCTTCTGTCTCCTCCTCTGCCGGCCTGCTGCTTGCTCTGCCATTATAGCTGCTGACCTGGTTCACACCAGATAATATATCACCCTGTAAAGTGAGACGCCATAGAAGTCCACCCAGCACCCAATTGTTATACTAAGGAAATGAAATGTCACATATGAAATGTGCGAAGGAGAAAAATCACCGACTGTGATGGAAATTTACCGAGATGCTGTGAAGTTGTGTACTGAGATGCTTCGTCTCTGTTAGGCCAGGGTCATTCGTGATGCTCATAACTGTGTTTTTTTTTTGCTATGCTGCATCGGGCTGCAGCCGTAAAGTTGAGATGTGGCCTTGCAGGAGACCAGTGTGCATGGTCAGCTTGTCTCCAGGGTGGGAGATTAAAGGTTGGTTGTTTGTGTCTTTGCATACAGTTTAAGGATCCTCTGTAGTGATAAGCATTCTGTATGTTCCAGGGCCTTCTATTAATGTGTTAATACCCAGAGGTACAACATGTAGCATGTTTAATAGCACAACACATTGGAAAATACAGTCATTTGGAAACATTACTTAAAAGCATTTCCCCGCAGAAGGGAAGCTGGCACGAACACAAGCATGATTATGCAGCAGTAATACAGCTTAGAGACTTTTTATTTTATTTTTTTTATATAATCTCTTGGGTGCACCACGTAATTGAGACCATATCCTCCTGAGCAGTGAAATGGAGCTTTTATGTTCTACAGTACAGTAACTATATATATATATAACATGAATGAGGTCAAGACAGCGTTGACAATACAGTCCACACTTTCCTCGGTGGAAAGTTGAGACTGGCAACTGAAACCAGAACTCCTTTTATTCAGGTAAAGCAAAAGTCTTTTCACTGAGGTGTAAATGTAGCACAGTGCATAACTGAAAGAGAGCAATGTATATTTCTAAAAATCAAATAGTTTGGATGTTCTGTGTAGCACCTCCCTCCTTGATGTTCCACTTTCTCATTTAACAAAGAAAAATGGACAAAAGATATTGCATGTCAAGAGTAGAAAATTCAATCAATTAGAATCAGTGCAACAAGTAGAAGTGAAAGTGCTGACATAGGGCTTTCATACAACATTTTATTTATAGTGTATCTGTTGATCAAGCAGTAATAGTGCTATTTAAATGTCATATAAAATAGTGTTTCTGCATAGATTTGATACAAATTTATTTTATTTTATTTTATTGTTGAGGAAACAAGGAGAACAAAAAAGCTGCTCACTGTATTTAAGATACAGTATTCAGTATAGAAACTATAAGGAAGTTTTTAGTGATAATAAAAAGACAAAATCCCTAAAGAGTTGTTTAAAGTTGGGATCATTCTATATATAAAAATATCATATGTCATATGTATTTAAAAATATATTTTATTATATTTGTAGATTTTTTTCTTTGTATAAACAGTAAAAAAAAAAAAAAACTTTGGTTATCAATACATATTTGTTGTTTATTTTCTGCCTCCACAATCAAAAGTGTGAATTTCATCTTACCTACAATAAGAGATGATTAACAATAACTTTACATATAGAGTTAAGAATGGCAGCATGTGAGAGGTGTTGATGTTTAACAGTTGCTTATAATACCACACATTTGTAGTAAATAGAGTTTATTTGATACTCAATATAAATATGACTATTCCCACACATGAAACATGAGCTGATATCCATAATGTATCCAAAAACAGCAGCTTAGAAGGAAACATATATGAATCACACTGTCCCACACATTCACTCTCAACACACACACACACACACACACACACACACACACAATTGTTCTGTTAAAGTCATGCACACCAGCGTAGCACTGATTTACGAGGCACTGAATATTTCTTAGTGATGCCTGTTGCTGCCTTTCTCTTTCATGTACACACACACACACACACACACACACACACAGATGCACACACACACACACGTATGTACACACACACACACACGGTGACTGTTGCCCTTTCATGTGTGGAAAAGGGCAACTGCACAGACCAGCTGTTAAGAGCTGAAGCAGATATGTCCCTCTCCCAGGAGCAGTTGCTTTTCTGTAGCCACTTCACACAACACACAATATACACACACACACACACACACACACACACACACACACACACACACACACTGATATACTGTATACATACACTTTCCTGTACACTAATAAAATATCATTGGATTTGACGTAGCGTTGACTGCCATTTACCCTGGAGAGCTTCTGGCTGGGTGGGAAAGAGGCTCAGTGTGTCTACAGTTTCATAAAGAGCAATATGTGAAAATGAATAAGAAAATAACTCTAATAGATGGATGGATCTTATCCCCCTTGTCCTAATTCTTCAATTTTGGCACTTCTTTCCTCTCCTGACCTGCAGACCTCCCCATTCTTCTCCATCTTCCTATACTCTCCCCCTTCTTGTCCCTTGTCCTTCCTCTTCTCCTTTCATTTCCTTTTTTTCTTTCCTTTTCCCTCCTTTCATACACTTCCTTCCCCTCATTTCTTTCTCCACTTATCTCTCATTTCTTTTCCCTCTTCCCAGATCTTTTTTCAGTCTTCTGCTTCTCTCTCATCTCCTTGTCTTCTCCTCTTGTTTCCTTTCCTGCTTTTCTGTTTTCTCCTATTCTTTGCTTACTTTTCCCTCCCTTCCCCGCTTTCCTCTCCATTCCTCACCCTTTATCTTTCCTTTCCTTTTTTTCCCCTCTCGCTTCTCTTCTCACTTCTCGTCTCTTTTCCTTTTTGTTTACCTGCTTTCTTTATCCTCTTGTTTCCCTTCCATTTCTTCTGTTCATCTCATTTTCTCTCCCCTTTCTTTCCTTTTGTGTTTTTTTTTTCTTTTCCTCTCCTCTCCTCTGCTCTTTAGTGCAGTTTGCTGCCATCACCTGCTGAAACACCGCTCCCCCGCCCCCCCCCCCCCCTCCTAGTTTTGAGTTACACCAGATGTGGACCCTCGCTGTTTGGAAGACTGATTGATTTTAGGCCTCGCCACAATCCAGCTGCTGTATTTGTGAGCTGCTGGTAAATGAGATTTTCTTACTTACCTTTTTTCGGTACGGTATCAAGTCATGCAGATAGTTTGGTTTCATTTTTCCAGGATTTAGATATTCTATTCTCCTCTCAACACAATTCAATAAGCAGAATTGTATTTGTGATGCTAACAGCACTGAAACATGACTAAACAGTGCAGAGACACATTCGATAATCCAAAAAAACTCACAGGGAGCACATTTGATTGACTTTCTATCAAACAATCACTAGTCCATATCGTACCTCTAGAGGCAAAGCGAGGTGAACTGCTCCTTTAAACTCTACTTATTGTGTAACATGCGGTGGCAGCAGCAGCACAGGACAGTGTGGTGACTGAAACACATGGAACATTTTTCTTCATCCACTCGAGTCATTCACTGAGTTGCTTTTTTTGAAAAGGGTTCTGAGTGGAACTGGGTCATAACTATGATATATAGCTTGTGTGTGTGTGTGTGTGTGTGCGTGTGTATGTGCGTGTGTGCGCGTGCAGCTGGAGTGTCTCGTCTAGTCGTGTGTGCAACTCCTATGTATTGCATGTCAGACTTCTATGTCTCTCTGTTCGTCATACTTGTGTGCACGCAGCTGTGTGTGTTTATATGTGTGTGTGTGTGTGTGCATGTTTCAGGTGTGTAGCTGTCAGTTTATCCCAGTCTAAATGTTTCAATGTGTGTTTTTGTGTCTGTGAAAGCATGCACATACACATATTTGCCCGCAGTGTGTGTGTACGTGTGTAGCTGAGTGCGTGTTTCAGTTACATACATGCCCACTTTAGCCTGTGTGTTTCTGTGTGTGTGTGTGTGTGTGTGTGTGTGTGTGTGTGTGTGTGTGTGTGTGTGTGTGTGTGTGTGTGTGTGTGTGCGTGTGAGCACAAACATGTGTTCCAATGCGTGTCAAAGTGTTGGTGTGTTACCTTTCAATCTGTTTTTTTTGCGGCCTGCATTGCAACCAACATTAGTCTTAGGTTTTTAAAAAAGCCTATTTGAGAGTTAAGACTTAAACTTAAAGGTTAAAACTGAAATATGTTGCAGGTTAATGTAAGAGTTGAGATTAGTTATGTAGTTGTGATTGTTAAGATTAAGGAAATGAGCTCAGGAATCTATTATAAGCAACAAGGGTACCCACAAGTGTAGAAACTGTGTATGTGTGTGTGTGTGTGTATGTGTGTGTGTGTGTGTGTGTCTAATATGCACTATATGGGCAAGAATTCCTGTCAGTGTGTGTGTTTCCACAAGTGTGTACGAGCGCGTGCTCTGTGTTACACACTCGCACATACACACACTGGCAGTCCCTCAGCGTGCGTGACTGTGTGAGCGACGGTCTCCCGGGTCGAGCCATAACAGTGATGGATGGGCCGTGTGTGGAGGCCGTTATTATTTGTTATGTGAGCGGGTGTGTGTGACTGGGCCGAGCGGGCCATACACCTGCTGCGCGCCCAGAGAGCCCCAGCGAGCTCGGAGAACAGCTGGACACATTGATTTAGCGGCGCGCTCCGCAGGCTGCAGGAACAAATCAAGCAACAGCTAATAAAACCAGCCTTTATGATGGCTGCTCCATTTGCCCTCCAAAACAACTGGCTACATCATGTGTTTTTCTAACGCCCGCCGCCACACAAAATTAAATCCCGGGCTAAGGTGTCGCTTCTGGACGCTGTGGAGCTCAGGGCTTAATGTCTGGCTTTAATGCAGCGGGGGTAATCAATGTTGCATGGTGTATATGTGTGTGTCTGTTTGCCACTTGCATGAATGAAAGAGTGTATATGTGTGTGTGTGTGTGTGTGTGTGTGTGTGTGTGTGTGTGTGTGTGTGTGTGTGTGTGTGTGTGTGTGTGTGTGTGTGTGTGAGTGTGTCTGTTGTTTTGTCAGTTTTGCATTTGCTCGAGCACACGTGTGTATTTTTAAGCATATTTGTCTTCACACCTACATGTTAATGCGATCAATACTTTTCATGTTTCTCTCCAGGTGAAATAAGTGTTAGCTCAGTGCTAAATGCAGCCGCCGGCCAAAATCAGATAGTGTGTGTGTGTGTATATGCTTACATGTGTGTTTTTGGGAGCCTGTGTGTGTGTGTGTGTTTTGCATGAGTCAGCCCCGCTAATGCTGTTCGGCACAGAGCAGTGAGTGCAGCTGTGCTGTGTGTCTGTGTGCTGGCAGATGACACAGGGGCTCTATTGTGAGTCTATTGTGAAGCTTTTATCACGGCTGCTGAGCCAGTGGATACAGAGAGACAGATTAACTAAGCCTTTGCACTTTGTTTTAGTCACATTCTGCAACCAGAGATACAGTACGTGTGTTATTTATCAAACAGATGCACCAGCATAGAAGTGTCATCTATGGTGCTCTGGAGATATATGTAAAACGTCTCTGCAGGTCAACTTGGAGATGGCTGTGACTGATAAATGTAGCTTACAGAGGCAAGGAGCCAGTGCACAAAACTGCCAAAATCTGAACAACATGTCGTACGGACATTAGTATCAAGCAAACTGAAAGCTTGATCCAACTCCTGTCAAGTAATTTGTTTTAAAAAAAGAAGAGGGGAAAAAAATATGTGGATATGCCACAGGTATAAAAGAAACAGCTACACAGATGTCTCAGAGTATCACCTGTGCACATTCACATCCATGCAGCTTGGAGAAGCACATTATAGCATAAAGCCATATTTTACCAGTAATTAGTGAAGTTCTCATCTCTCATTTATATATGTATTTTTACTTGTATTCTTTATTTTTTATTTTAAAAATATATAATTAAGTGTAGTTGGTTATCTGAACAGCTAACTTTCATCTGTATCCACTACAGAAGGATCCATCCACAAAAAGGAGCATTCCCACTGGATTTACTAAGCTATGCACAATTTAAAAAGGGATGCTTTGATATGAAATATTCTCTACTCCTAAAAATATCAAATTTTGAATGTGTTTACATATATTCAAGGAAGGTTATGGTCAGTAAACTGTGGTGTTTTCAACCACTAGAGGTGCTGCTGAGCAATGTTTTGATGAGTTGGTCCTCATACACTATGTTATAAAACAGCATGGGCATGAAGGTGTGATGGTTGTGGTGGGCTGGTCTGGTTTGGGTAATAAGTTCAGGGCCATTTCTTAGTTCCAATGTGCACCTTGTAACAATTGCATGGGAAAGGATCTCACTTTGGCTTGATCAATTATACGTGAGTCTGAATGTAAACAAGACAAAAGGTATGTTTTTCTCTAAAACCATGGTACAACCTCCTACAGTAAATGACATTGGATCCAAATATGGACTTAAAGAAACATAATAAAAAATGGTCAAAACCATACAACTTAGCAAATTTTAGACATATTGGAAAGATATTTATGCACGCTATGATTCTTTCCCATATGTCTTATTGTATTACGTGTTGGGGGCAGGCTAGAGAAACAGCCATAAGACCTCTTGAGTACTTATACAAACTAACTTTAAAAACTGAACATAAAGCCAATGCATTCCCATCACTGTAGGACACTGGAGAAATACACTTTATTGAGCTTTGAGAATTTTTGATTATTTTCAAATTTGTGCCTGGTTCGTAAAATTTTAAATGGTTTGGCGATCCTCCATTATGTGACTTTTTGTGTACTTGCTCAGTAAGTTCTGTTAGATCGTCCAGAATATCCTCTATTAGAGATTGTACCATACCATTACATTTGGCCAGTCAGAAAACCAAATTAAAAAGTCTGTTAAAAGCTTCTTAGCTCTGTATTTACAGACTGGACATTGTATGTGATGTGCTATTGTGTGCAGCTTTGTATTTTGTTTGTGTCCTGTGTGTTTTTTGCTTTGTACTGTTTGTTATTGTGCTGTTATATGTTTTAATATTGACCTACTAAAGGGACAGCAAATGAAAATAGCTATAAGTTGAACTCAGTACATTAAATGATAACATTTATTTTTAACACTGTACATGGGCCCAATAAACAAATGACTACTACTACATATCACGCAGATAGAACCGAATAAGAGGACATGGTGAAGCCCATGATGCCACTGCCATTCCTCTGAGAACAGGAGGAGGACAGAGCTGTTGAAAAGTGAGCACAAAGGTCCGTAGGCTACTGAATATGCTTAATGAAAAGCAAGTTTTTCTTTAATAAAAAAAACAAAACGAAACAAAGTAAGGTAACAAAGGTAACAGAAAACAATCAAGTTACACTTACTTTACACTACTTAACACTTTGATATTGTGATACCTGGATTAGGTTACTGACTACATTTTTTTTAACAGTTAATTAGTAATTGTACACTGCTTCAATCATAGACCCTAAATAAAGATGGACAGAGCAAGATATGATGATGCTTTGCATTGGAGTTGGCTGAAGTCCACAGTTGCAGCTTATGGTCGATGCCATTTTTTCTCTTTGGAGCCAGGACCTTCCAAATAAGGATTGTAGGGTGTTTCTTTTTACGCTACGGAAACACACCTCACCACCTTGGACCAAAGCGAACGCTAACTGGGCAGGTATCATAATCAAGTAACATTAAACTTGCAACTGAACTACTGACCTATTGTGACAGTAGTCCGGCTTAGGTGAGCCAACTGTCAATCACAGTTCTCAATCAACTCCAACACGGCAGACATCAAAGCTATTATAAGTCTTCAAATCTTATTAACAGGGTGATCATTTCCAAAAATGATCAGCAGACTTATGAGAGGGCCAGAATTTAGTGATTGAGACCATAATGACTTGAAAAAAATGATTGATTTCATTTCCAGAGAGAAGTTGACACTTTTTGAATGGGAGTCAGTTGGAGCCAGGGATTTTTTGGAGCCAGCATCTTGTGGCAGTCAGTGGCATTGCACCTTAACGTACTTCCTCATTGGCTTCAGCCTCTGGCAGAGGTAGTTGCCGCTTAGTTGCAACATAATCTTACAGTGCTGAGGGCAAGTCCTCAATCAATCAATGATCCAACAGAAACTACTGGCAGGTCACAGCTGCTGCAGCCTGCAGGGTGTGATGCTGTCAGAGCAGGCAGAAGGAGGAGACAACATTGAGTGGACAAGGCGCTACGTGGTCATTACTGCCACAATATGAAACACACAAAGAGGTGACACGGTGTTACCACAGCAGCTGTATTAAACTAGCTAAACTGTGATGCTGTGGCCGATGCTGTGACATTGTTAAATGGGCTGACTGTCGGTGAGTGACACCACTTAGTGTCCCGCTGGGAGGCCAGTGACAGCAGGCAGGCTTTATTGTGCAGCAGGCTGAGCCCATCAGCTTGTTGTTGATGCAAGGGTCTTACATTCTCAACTTTTAATATAAATACATCCCAATAATAGATTTACAGGTCAACAAGCAGCAGTCAGAGATCAGAGAAAGGATGCGGGAGAATCACAGCCACGCAGGGCCATGACCAGGACCAGTTACAAAACAGCTTTTCTGAGTTACAAAAGAAATATTTACAGCTATGTCTCAGCATCTTATGGCCTGGCCAACATTTGCAGCCAGCAGCAATAAAATCTGATTCAATAATTGAAGTAAAACAGAGAAGCTGAAAGATTGCCTTTGACATTGTCTCACCCAATTCTGTGCTCTGCGATATCTATTTCAGGAATCCTGCCTGCCAAGCCAAGCCTGTAAAAACCAAAAAGCTGTACTTCAGATGTTAAAGCCATCAGCCGCGTGTGTGTGCATTTGTACATACAGTACATGAGCATACGTGCCTGTTAGTATCGATGCATATGCACTTGCAGTCCATAGCCAGACCACGGAGCTTCACCATTCAATCATCTTTATTCAGTGATAAAATCCCTTGTCAGAGGCAGTGCGGGAGACGGAAAAAGATGTGATGAGCCTCTCTGCTCGCCGTGGTCCGTCTTCCATAAGGATGTGATCCCCCTTGTAACACACTCACACCCTACCATTGAGGAGGTACTGAGGAAGCTGGGACCTGTGAAGAACCAGCAGGAACTGCAGCAACAACAGCAGAGGTCGTTTTTGCCACCTAATAAAGGGTTGATTGACATATTTTCTGAATCACCTCTGGAGGTACCAACCCATGCAGAGAGTTTTATTTATTTATTCTTATGTTTAATACACTCACAGTTTTGAAATATTAAGTCCTCCACGGAGCAGAATATGGACATCTCTCATCAGAACTTTTTTCATTTAAAGTACTGAGGAAAATAAAATGTTTAAGGACTTTTAAGGACAAAAGATGACTTGGTATGCAGGATATTTTATGCAGTGCTGTACAAAAAAATCATCTAACAAAGCAGCCCTGAATTTGGAAAAACATGTTTGGAAATCTTCATTGTAGTTTATTGACTGGAGTATAGAGTCTAGAGTATACAATACAATGTATACATCATTCATTATAAAGAGGAACTCTTTAGATTAGATTATTTTAGTCTCTTGCAAGTCGTCGAAAGTGCAAATTGCACCTCTAATACTTACCTAATACCTACATATACATAATGTCATTCACAAAATACAAGAGCGTAGTAAAATAGAATATACATGAAATATTTTCAGTTTGTTGTTTTATTGTTGTGTTACAAGATGAAAACAAAGGTTCCAGGCTCTCGGGTCAAACTGTCATTCAACCTTTGACCCCTCGGCCTCTGAGGTCGGACGGACCACACACTTCCTGCGGCAGGTGAGTATGAACTGTGGAATCTCATAACTTTTTACAAGTTTGGAGGCAGGTGGCGCTGAGAAGACCTACATTCAATTTTCCACCAATATTTTCAGCACCTGTCCTTCACAATATGAAGTTATGATAATAAAAAAAAGAAACGGTCACACATAAATATCACAATCTGAAGCAAAAGACCATCGGTATCTCTGGAACTTTTCCGTCCATTTGGAGGTTATGTGGAAATGAATTTGAAGGATTAACGGTGTTTCCATGAGAACACGGTGGTTATGAAGGTGCTATTTACACACACAGCAAGACATCGCCGATGGTTGTACGTTTATGCTCTTGAGCAAAAGGCTTCGGCGGACAGCAGGTGATTCATACTCAGTGCCCAAAGTTCCCAAGGAACAAGCTCTAAATTATTTGAAGAGGAAAAGGGCTGCCAGACTGAAAATTAAGCAGGAAAAAACTTTTCAACGTGAATTATTCACTGGACACGACTCGGGAGCCTCAGACGTCCCTTTACGGCCCGGCTCCCGGCTTCAGAATGACTCTCCTTCCCTGTTCCTTCCCCCCCCCCCCTTTTTTTTACGTCGCGCGACAGTCTGCAAGTGCGATGCCGTTCGAAACCTGTCGCCCTTACTTTTATTATCGCTCCTGAGATGTCAACACAGACTACTCTTTGTCACCTCCCAAAATTGCTCCGAATTCTCGCCGTGGCTGTTTCTGTGGAGGCGAACACGAGTCCAGATGGTGGAAATGACATTTTTGCTTCTTGCTAGGAGAGGCTGGCAAAGGACGGCAAGAGGCGAGAGGCGAAAGCTGCCATTTGGCAAAGCCATCAGGAGCACTTTACGCGTCTGACCTTCACATGTCTACATGCAGTAAATATAACCTCCTGGCTTTTGTGGATGAGCCACGAGAGCTCAGACTTCCAGAGGGAGAAACGAGGAGAGGAGAGCGTGAGAGAGACAGAGGTGGACAGAGAGAAGCTGAGATGGGAGACATTTTTTTGTATAAAAACACACTCATCTTAACATGACTCATGAATGATCCATCTATGTTCACAATTTTTTCCTAAATGAAAGTGTGGTAATGGCTGTCATCACCTCCCAGTTGACAGAAGATTTATCACTCTAACGGAAGTGAAATGTTTTCATGCATCTTAAAAATAAGGTTTGTAGATTCACATTCTATACAAATTCACATTATTCCAGGTAGTTAAAATGATTCCAATACATACGACTTGGCCCCTTAAACTAATATTTTTTTAACTGTGAGTCACATGATAGGAAAAAGTTTTTACTTTTTTAAAGGTTTTAGACCCATTTTTAGAAATATCCATCTGGGATTTATGCCTCCACCGCACTGCAGTGGAGAGAGATGCCATTTTTATTTGTGGTGATCACAGAAACTGCAGATGTAGCTTCTGAACAGTGTTTTCCTCTCCTCTAAATCAAGAGCTATGGTTTTTGTTATTGTTTGGAATAATTAGCAATATTTCGGTAACAGTTAACAGTTAAATTTCATGCAACAATTTTATAAAAATCTATGCATTCAATTAAAAAGTGTCAAAAAGTCACATTCTGAATATTACATTTTTTGTGTGCTTTCTGATAAAGCTCATTTTAATCTGATCTGATTTGATTTGATTTGATTTGATTATTTGAAAATCTTTAATGTCCTCGAAGGGGCAATTTGGTTTGCAGCAGAAGTTAAAACATACATATCTCGCATGACAACAACACAATAAATCTTACATAACAATATAAATAAATACAAATAAATACTAGGTCATAGTCACAGTTTCACCGGTGTATCGTTCCCAACAAGCTCGCTTACAGCTTATTTAAAAACCTAATGGCAGATGGAACAAATGATTTAAGATACCTGTTTGATTTGGTCCTACAGGGTAAAGTATACCTTCTCTTAGACGGGAAATGATTATATGATATTATGATTATATTCAAACAAAAACAAAAAAATATGAAATATAAAAACCTTAAAAATTCTGTTTTGGTTGATGTTTTGTAGATTCATACAGATAATAAAATATTTCCTGACAAAACAATAAAAACAGAGACATGCATTATTAGTAATGCATGAAATTAACAAATAATCAATGTGGTCAATGATGATGATGATGATGTGCATGAATGAAATACTGCAAATACATATCATTTGTATTTATAAGATCTGTGAATGTATGAATGCATGTGTGTGTGCATACATTTATGTGTGTGTGTGTGTGTGTGTGTGTGTGTGTTCCTGTCATGGTCTGTGTCACTCCTCCGATGGAAGTTGAAACGTTCCTCTCTGCAGCCCAGAGGACACCTCACACACACACACACACACACACACACACACACACACACACACACACACACACACACACACACACACACACACACACACACACACACTGCTGCTCCACAACTCACTTTTTTAAATAAACCCTAACATACTGTTAATATTGTGACTCATAATTAATCTTTACACCATTTCACATTCATTAATCCCCCATCAGTCATAAATACATGTTTGTGATTGATAAATCCTTCTGTTTGATGCATCTTGTGGAAAAAAAGACATTCACAATCATTATGTCATGCTCCAAGAGAACATTTTATAGAATATTATAAATTCAATTTATTTGAATGCTGATTTTTTTTTTTTTTTTTTTTTTTAAATAAACACAGATCCAATTTGTACATTTGCATATAAAAATGTGTATCAGCTGCACAGAAATAAAAAAAAAAAAGGAAAAGTCTGGCTAAAATAAATGTGTATTGTATGTGTGAGTGTTTTTACAGCTCTCAAATGTAAACATGGGTCAAGTAAGGGTTAAGTAAGTGGTCAAATATTTTAAATAAATATTAATATCGAGAGATTTTGAAAATGTCGTGATTCCATTTGATCCTGTTGCCCTCAAATTAATGGACACATTTAAAAATATCTGACCAACTTTCCAAATACCTAACACATTATAGATAGATTATTTAGTAATTTAAGGGGCAAGTTATTAATCAAAGATATTTTAAGGGATTCGTCTTATATCATGAATATTAAAATTCTGATCTTTGCACTGCACATCTCAAATGAGTTGGGAATGTTTAATTAGCATTTTAGTTGGTTTGTGATACTTCCTTTGTTTCTTTTTTGTTTAAATGATGTTGAAATTAGCAGACATGTTTGTTTGTTTTTCCATCAACATGTTCTCTCTCTTTGTTTGACTCTTTGGGAAATTAAGGCCAAGAGCTTTAGCTTGTAATGGATTTGAAACTCTTTGACCTTTGCCCCGAGGAAGCATGTCTTGGTGTCACTGGTCGTTTAAACGCACAGACTGACAGAAAACAAATGTTAGTGTCAATGAAAATGTAAATCATTTAAAACTTGGTGAAAGCTCTCGCTGGCCCTGGGAGTAGGAGGGGGGGGACGCTGTAATAACAGCAGAGAGAAAGCTGCCATTCATCATCATTTTCAAACAAACAAATCACAATCACTACCAAATCTAAGTCAAAACTAAAAAACATGGACTGTTAATGATCAACTGTTCTATTGTAGAATCATTTTCTCTTTTAATAAGCTGTCATTTTGGCTCTAATTACCATTCTACTGATGTATGATGCCAATATTTCATTGGAAACCACGTAAGTGAGTGTTTCTTTTACAATTTTTATTTTTATTTTCTTTAGGGTTGAATCTTAGTGTTAACCTTTGCCCTGAACTGAAAATAGAAGTATTATTATTACTGTAATATGGTGGTTGAGTTTTTGGCCATATCACCACATCATCTTCAACATCACAAGAGATAAGTGTAAATATCCACTTTTACATCAACATGAGATATGATATCCGATTTAAATCGACTGGATCACTTGATAAATTATAAATTATTTGTGGAACACAGGATTTTCTTTCTTTTTTTTTAAATCAATCTTTTTTAATATAACATTTGAGTTTAAGTCACTTGACGTGTCCATTGTGTCCAATTCTCTTCATAAAGGGAAAAATGTGCATTTGTGTGTGTGTGTGTGTGTGTGTGTGTGTGTGTGTGTGTGTGTGTGTGTGTGTGTGTGTGTGTGTGTGTGTGTGTGTGTGTGTGTGTGTGTGTGTGTGTGTTGAGAGTGAATGTGTGGGACAGTGTGATTCATATAAGTTTCCTTCTAAGCTGCTGTTTTTGGATACATCTGTCTGTCTGTCTGTCTGTCTGTCTGTCTGTCTGTCTGTCTGTCTGTCTGTCTGTCTGTCTGTCTGTATGTCTGTATATCTGTATGTCTGTCTGTATGTCTGTCTGTCTGTCTGTCTGTCTGTATGTCTGTCTGTCTTTGTGAAGACCAATTTTGGAGTGAGGACATATTTGGATAGTGAGGACTGTTTGAGGGTTAAGATGTGGTTCTAGGGTTCAGGTTAGACTCCGGTTTTATATTCAGTTTAGCACTGTTATGCATTTAGAGTCTTGTGTCTGTGTGTGTGTGTGTGTGTGTGTGTGTGTGTGTGTGTGTGTGTGTGTGTGTGTGTGTGTGTGTGTGTGTGTGTGTGTGTGTGTGTGTGGGCCTGGATTGAACAGATAGGGTTACACAGTGAATCTGTGACGGAAAAGCCGGTGGGGCGATCGCTATAAATTGACTTGCCATGCTGACATGCTGCTCTCTTTGAGGTCTCACAGCATAAATGCTCAGTCAGCACAGACAGTTGACTGTGGATGGAGCAGATCCTGGTTTAATCTCTCCCCAGGCACAACGCAGGTTACATTAGATCCTGTTTACAGGAAAAAGCTACCTAATCTGTTTTGGTTTGGTGGCTTTCTGTAGGCTGTGGAGAGAGTTGTTGTTCATGTTCTGGAGAAAGAAACGGTCTGATTGGTTGAGTTTAACTTCAGCGGACAAGAGCCAAGCAAATGTTATTATGGCTGGACTGGATTTTTACAATGTTAATGTTAGTTGTTGAAGCCTCCGTGTGTATAATTTGGTATTTTTTGTATTTTCTGTCAGAAACGACACTGTGGCATCCCATTTATTGTCAATCCAGGACTGAAAGCAACAGGAGAGTGCACCAATTTGTCACCAAGGCTTAATACAAACACAGACTAACATTAGAATTATTTGAAAGATGATGAAATTTGTGCCAAATAGCTAAACATAGGAAGCTTTAAGGATAGGGTAAATGAATTTTAGTGGTTAAACTAATAGTTTAATATTCCATTGTGTTCCTATAACTGCACTATGACTTCACAGAACTCATTTCAATGACATTTGAGAAGTATTTCCAGGCTGAGGAACACTTAATAGCTGCATTTTCACAGAATTAGTCTTCACAGTTACCTGCTTTCATTGGACTTAATGGAAGAGAAACTCTGATCTACCAAACGGGTTGCTTAGCATGCCTGTGGGAGATGTTTATATATTCCAAACTCCATTTTATCTCCTGTAATCTGTAAAAGGAGACACGTTTCACATCATACATAGACAGCACTTATCTGCAAAATCGCTTTTCTTTGTTGTCGCTGCCAAAAAGAGATCAGATGGAGAGAATCAGTCCAGAGACATAAAGCCAGGGGCTCTAAGAGCTTATATGCAAAATATCGTCCAATGACCCCATCACCTCCCCACCCTTTGTCCCCCCAACTCATCTACTCTGCACCCAGTGGCCCCTAAATTTAGTTTGGTTATTTGAAGCAACCACTCCTACTCATTCTTCACCCCCACACCACAACCACCCTCTCTCTCTCTCTCTCTCTCTCTCTCTCTCTCTCTCTCTCTTTCTCTCCCTCTCTCTCTCTCTCTCCACCGGCATTTCGGCTCAATTCGTCTTTGTCAGGGATGGTCGTGGTGATCCGTCCGGGGGCGTGGACATCTCATGGTGAGACGGTAAATGTTTCCGATAAGCTGTGAACAATGTCGTTACACGTTAATGATCCCGCTTGGAAACACGATGTATAAACCCGGGGCGAACACACACAAACGCGAGCAGCAACGCACACATTTTTTTACCGTCGAACAAATGCTGCCCCGCCTCTCATCCCTGTTCGGTAAGCTATTAAAGATATGCCATTAACATAGTTTCATTTTGAAACAGACTTAGCAAATATACGACAAATATTTAATGACTGCTAATTGATTTTGTAAACCCCCCCCAAGGCACAGTAACCGATAAACCTGTTGGTCTACTTAAAGCCAGGCATTCATACAAGTGGACATAATGTATTATTGTGGTGGCTTTCGGTTCTAGCGCTAACACTAATGTGAAATGGTAATGAGAAAATGAAATGAAGCAGCACTTAAGCTGAACGGTAATTTGTCATAAAGGCAGTGCGTTGGCAGATTAGAGTTGGAAACTAGAGAAAAAAAAAAGTATATTAATTATAATGTATATGCTCATATTCATTTATTTTGAAAATTTGGGATATAAAAGAGCCCTAGAGTGTCATTATATTCATGTTTTCATGTGATCATTAAATAATTGTTTGCAAATATTCATGATCGTCAAGTAAAAATGTCCAAAAATCTTTTAAATGAATCATCTTGAAGCCATAACACACCTGACATAAGCTCATTATGTTGATGATGAGTCACTCTGCCTCCACAGAACACACACACACACACACAAAAACCTAAAATAAATTGAACTTTTTGGAGATGATGAATGTGATGTGATGATGTCAGGGTTGCCCTCATCCATTAATCCTACGATGACATCACTGGATGAGGAGGATCAAACAAAGACGACATGAAAGCCATCTTAATGTGGGATGTGGAGACAAGACTGAGAGACAAAGAGATTAAGAAAAAGCAAAATGTTTTCAATGGAAAACAAGTGAATTTAATTTGAAAGACAAAACTCAGACTATTACAAATGATTCCTTCACAGATTAAATGTAACAAATCGCCGTTCACGTGAAAATCCTTTGGCTTTGATTCTTGTGTTTTTTTCTATAAAAATATCTCTGCTGCCATTATCAAACTTTTGGAAACTTTAAAATGCTCGGTCGCTTTTCATTTTCTGCTCTTAAACACTGACATTTGGAAGATGCAAGGGTGATGAATGCCCATTTATCATTTTCTACCCGTCTGGAAATTTTTTTTCACACAGTGCGTGTCGTGCTAACACGGCTTTTGTGCACCGACTGGTGAGCAGAGGTTCCTGTGCATGAGAACATGCATGTACAGTGTGTTCACACAAAATGTGTGTTTATGTGAATTTTGTATGCTTTAGTGTATATATATATGTGTGTGTGTGTGTGTGTGTGTGTGTGTGTGTGTGTGTGTGTGTGTGTGTGTCTGGCCAGGCTGGGTTTGTTTGCCCAGCTGTTTGGAGGGAAAGCCTGATCCCATGTGACCTTGTGTTTCTCCAGCTGCTCTCAGATCAGAACAACCAGCTCTCTCTGCCAGGAGACCTGCAGGACGGGCCCAAACCTTGTTTACCCTGCTTTTTCTGCTTTTTTCTTTTTTTTTTTAGGATTATTATTGTCGGTAACAGCAGTAGTAGGGCTGGTACAAAAAGAATCGACCCCGTTTTTAGACAAATGTGGGAACGTAGAGGTCGATTTGATAAAGATATATATCCTCTGTAACGGCTAACAATGGGTCACATGATAATCTATTCCTGATGTATCCTCCTACTTGCCAACTAACTAATTCTGGCAAAGTATAACATAGCGATGTAACACAGTCAATCAGTGAGTGAGTTATTGGGATCAGATATAAGACCCTCAAATGATTTGACAGAACCATCCTTTATACAGTATACTATAACAGTTTGCTAGTCCAGCATTCGCATAGCCAGGAGAAGCATGAAATGTGGCTTTAAAGGAATCAATCAGTCACATGTTGGAAAAGCAGACGGCTTGGAGCTTACAACAAAAGCTAAAGGTCAATGACTGTTAAAAATTTTGCGAGCGATATTACAAATGAACATTTTATATGTTATATAAAAAGACGACCACGAAAACATTTTTAGAATAGCTGCGTCTCGCGTCCATAATTATAACAGTGATGCTCGATGCAGATGGGAGACGTCTTACGGAACGCTATTACAGTAATGCATTTCCTGATTTATATACTACATTTTTTTCCCCCAAGCGTCTGTAATCGCTGAAGCAGATGAGAACCGAGTCTTTTACTTCAAATGTAGAAAACATTTGTTTGAGTTTAATCTCATGCGTTTGCCAACTCACTTTTTTTCGTCTTCTTTTTTTTTTTTTTTTTTAGAAACGTGGAAAAACTGAATGTGGCAGCCAGCGGTTTCTCCATCAATATCTGTCAGCGCTGCAAATAATGAGTCACCGTGTTAGTGTGACAGAAAATGCACCGGTTGTCAACAGATATGACATAATGCAGTGATACCTCAGTAAAACTAGACTCAATTAGAAAAGGAATATTTATGAAGGAGAGGGGTTGTGTGTAGAAAGTTAATGGCAAGGGCTAATCCTCAAGTTCAAGTTCATTTCACATAACATGCTGAGAACAGGGCAGTCATTTCCCTAAGAAAGCAAAAATCTATTTAACTTCAACCAAACATGCTCCAGTTTGACTTTATTTGCTTTTTTAAGTATAAAAAAATACAAATGCATTGCTGTCAGAGAAAGCGGATGAATTTCACTTTTCTCGTTCATCTTCCGAGGTGCAGGTGTAATCTCGTTCCGGTGTGATAAACATCCTAAATATTGTTCGCCGCCCATCTCGAGGTGACAGAGTCACGGGAACCCGAGGACCAGAAACCGGAATCAAGCCGAGACCGTGGATCGAGCGAGGTGGTGAAACCTGACGGCTTCACACTCGCACACTCGCACATACGCGGAGAACTTAACACAGAGACGCACACATACACAGATGAACAACTCCACACGCAGATGCAACTCAAACTACTGTGGTTACACACTCACACACACACACACTAGCAGGGGCGTGCACACACATTCCCATACCGCGCACATGCCCCTTACGCACATATACAAAGCCTGGCGTAATAAGAACATTATCATACATCAGCCATGTGTCATGCTATTCACAGCAGGTATTTATAGTGTTGTTCACCGCTAGTAAAGACTTTGATCTGTGTGGGTGTGGGCGTGTGTGTGTGTGTGTGGGTGTGGGTGTGTGTATGTGTGCACCAATTAAAATGACAGGAGAGCAATGACTGTCAACAGCCAGGTGCTGGATGTTAGGTGGAATTTGGCGCATGACCGTGAAAAGCCGGGACACTCGTCTTACAAGGTACGACACAGAGAGCCAGCAGATTCCACCAAACACGCCACTCTGTAGTGAACAGAAGCTGTCGACTGTCAGTTTAGATATAGTCTTAAATTCTATTTATATAATTATGTCAAATATAGTGTGTTATGGTTTTTATTCAATTTCAATATATTTTTTTATAATGTATTTTAAACACATTTAATACATTATGCATTATTTAATACACTAAAATCAACATAGAGTATGTGCAATCAAATTATAGATATAAATAATTATGTAAATCTTAAAAATGTATTCTTTTTTAATTTAAACTACCACATCATATTTACAATTATCATATTTTGAATATGTTTGTTTATTTGAATAAAATGTTGTGTACAGCGGTCAATACTGAAACAAATAAAATATAAAATGATCTATTTTATTATTATTATTAAGTATCTGCTATTATACAGCTAAAACTTATATTGTAAAATCCTCACAAATTGAATAACTTTATTGAAAACATTTAAGTAAAGTACAATTTTGGTGCTATACATTCAAAGGAATAATTATTAATATATTATTTTTTATCAATTTCGGCGAATTAACAATTCACGTCAATGTGTTTTGTTTGTTTCGTGTATTTCACAAGAATTTATCTTTATGAATATATTGATGCAAATGATTCTTTTAAATATTACTTATGTATTAAACCAGTTAAAAAGATTCTATGAGGTAATCGATATTTGACGTTCATGTTGAAGTGAATAAGCGGGTCATTTGTCAGACGGACAGACAGACAGATAGACCTCCAGTCTTCAACATTCCCAGTAATCCCCTCTCTGTTCCTGGCTCTTGTTTACAGATGTCTCCCTCTTTGCTGCTTTAAGTTCGCTGATGTTTAAAAGTGACGGCCTTTTCGGAGCTTTCAACTGCGGTTGAGGCTTCCAGCTCAGCTGGTCGCACATGTCTGTCAGCACTGCTATTACCATCCTCTGTGTGCGTGTGTGTGTGTGTGTGAGTGTATGGCTGGGTGGGGGTTACCCGGCCCTGTGACCTTGAAACTAATGCTGAACATTATACTCAACACCTTCCCACATGCACATATACACATACACACACGTTAGCTAACTGGTATTCTCAGCCAGGGGGCTATTGACCCTTTTTACTGGTTTTACATTGCTAACACATGTTAAGATCGTTGTATGCGGTGTGTATAAATTCAATTTTTAAATTAGTTATATATCCGCTAACGCTGTAAAGCCCCGGCTCGGCTCAGCGTGCAGGTAGTTTTTTTTTTTTTTTTAAATGAGGCTAATTGAGACGCTTTCAAGAGTTTTTTTTTGGTTCAGAGTTCACGTAAGAAAAGCATTGCTGCGGTGTGCTTCTCTCAGTCTGGGTGGTGGAAACCGGCCAGGCATCCTGTTGCTCAGCTGGTCGCAACCACGATGTTAATGTTAATTCACATATAAACAGACAGAAACTAAAACACGATACTGTTCTTATGGCCAATTTTGCTGTTTTTATTTGTCTCCTTTTGTTCTTTATTAAATATGACCTGCCTTCTTAATGGTCCGCTATCAATCTATAGAGAAATGACAACCATGTGACTCTACAAAACGCTTGATTTCCTTTTTCACTGGTTATCTTTGTCTTCCGTAACATAACAGAGCGATTCAGTTTCATGAGCTGGTGCAGTAGTAGAAACAGTACTTGTGAGGAAACCCCCAGTATCACGTCTCATGTTTCTGCACTAGATTAAATTAACCCTGTGGGTCGATCTTGGATGAATTCTCAATTGAACAATAAATCTGCTTCAAGACTGATGTGTGCCTGTGACTGGAGTCTTTGACATAGCAACACTGCTGAAAATGAACATTCAGTATTTGGAGTTATCTGCAATACAACAACTGACACAGAATTATAATAAAAACAATATATATATTATTATAACTCATGTCATACTCATATTATATTGTTTGAACATTTAGGTCATTATTTATTCATGACTAATTCAAGGTATCCTGCAGAGTTTTTGGCCGCTAGTATTTCTAAGGGGCGATGTTTTTTATGGGTCCCTGCTTTGTTTGCACACATACCTGCCAAAGGTTTCACACTATTTCACCTTCAGTGCAACCAAAACAGAGTAATCTGCCAATAAAGACAGGAAAGAAGACTGCTAGTAAGTCAATGTTAATGTAAGAACACGTTAAAGATACACACAATGCATTTTCGTGAGTATGACTGGATCTAAACATACAAGAACTCCACAGGGGAAACTTTAAATTGGGTAAACTCCACCCCTATACATGGTTTCCTGACATTTCCAGATATCAGCTGACAGTCAGTTTAGTCTGTAGGAGGCGCTCTTTTCTTGGCTCTCTTCTTTTTTCAAGCTAACTCCCAAAAAAAGGCTGAAGTACTGTTAACTTAATAACAACTGGTAATAGAGAGTTGAATGTTACATATTCATCCACACATCATTCTAAATCTGTCCCTTCTTCTCACCGCTGACAATTTCAATCATGTCAAACTGAACGCAGGCCTCAGATTTGTGGAGACACTAACTATACCGTATTTTATATCTAAACGTCGCCCCCCCCCCCCGTCCCCGAGGGGATAGTGCTTGAGCTGAAGTGCTACGGCGCTAAAGTGAAGAGGCTCAGTGGCCATGACAATGTGCTAATGCTACAATGGGTCTCTAACGAGTGAGAGCCAGCGCTAATTTCCCTGTTTGACAAAAGGACTGTGATCCTTGGCTGTTAGCGGTTTGCCGCACTATAGCAGGTGTGTGTGTGTGTGTGTGTGTGTGTGTGAGTGAGTGAGTGAGTGGGAGAGCGAGAGAGACTAGACTTAAATGCTTATACTGAAACTGTGTCAGCACAAAAGGAGTAAAGTAGGATCCTGCTATCATGAATATAAGAATGTGTGTGTTAATATTTCTGTGTATGAATTAACCTGTACTCAGTATGCACTACATGTGACTGTGTGTGTGTGAGTGTGTGTGTGTGTGTGTGTGTGTGTGTGTGTGTGTGTGTGTGTGTGTGTGTGTGTGTGTGTGTGTGTGTGTGTGTGTGTGTGTGTGTGTGATCGCATGCATATAATCAATCACTGAGGTTAGGGGGTCGGCGGCAGCCTGCTGGGGGTTATTGGATGCGGGTCACGGAGCGGACAGGTTGGACTACAGATCGTTTACATCTCCCAGCATGCTCGGTGTGTTCTCGGCACAAAAGAGTGCCACTATTGCCGACCGCTCACCGTGAAAGCCCCGATGAAGACGAGCTGTCACCATCAATCCGTCGGTCGGGACACCCACAACAGAAAAAACATCACTCTTAATGTTCTCGAATTATAATAATCATCAATCAATGCTCATTTATCTTGGAATTTACCAATATTTTCTTTATTAAATGGTTGAAATTCTAGTTAAGACTATAATATGTCTTCTTTATTAAGAGAGATAATAAAGAAAACATGGTAAAGAAGAAATTCAGGGTGTTTTCTCTTGAATTGTAGCAATAGAGAAATAGAAGTTAGGGTGTAATATTGCAGCTGATGTAAATGTCACTGGTGTGAAGTAGAGTGAGATGCTAAGCTTAGATTTAGAGCTCGGCTCGGAATTAGGAGGATTTTCAAGCCGACCTATCTTTGCACCAAGCATGTTCCCGCCGGTCCATCTCCTACCGAAGACAACAAGCTTAAAATGTAGACAGCCGTGATATCGTGAGGAACCTGGGATTAAAAGTATCCACCGAATGCCACATGCGAGGAGATGAAGAGGATATAGAGGAGGCTCTCGGGTGGTGATGAGCGTTTGGACGAGTGGAAAGAGCGAGGAGGAGGGGAAAGAAGAAAAAGAAGAAGAAGAGATCGGGAGGAAGGGCAAGAGGACGGTGACAACTGTGACAGCCTCAGGCCTCGTCGACTCCTTCATCCACCGGGATAAATTTAAATGTGAGGACTGGGTGTGCTCTCCTAGACTTGTCGCTGCTGCAGCCTACATTCTTGTCCGTCTGTGTGTGTGTGTGTGTGTGTGTGTGTGTGTGTATATGACCATTCTTTCCACCAACAACTATGTAGGAAAAAACCTGCCTTTAGGCACTGGAGTAAATGGGTCAGAGCCGGTTATTCAATCAGCCTCTTCGACCCTAGTTCACAGGAGTACGACAAGAAAGTTGCCTCTACTCTCACACTCTATTTACCTGTTGCCTTCTCACCAAAATATCTTACTTTACTACTTTTATTAAAGAAAATAGTTAGAGGTACACCCCAATTACCCCCATTATCCACCATATTCAATTAGCAACATAATACATGTCCAGTTAATACTATTAATGATGATAATTAATGATGATTTTTTAGTATTTAACTGTACAAAAACACCCTAAGAGATCACTGCAAATTTAACAACTGCCTTTTTAATGTTCACTACTGTGCAATATTAGTATTTCAGGTATACTACTGCTTCCAGTTCACCTGTGCAATATATTTTTTTTTTTTCCCACATTAAATCTGTGCAATAACAATATCAAACTAAAGCATATTATCACCCAACACCAATGCTACTCTTGTTCATAATGTTATTATTATTTGACTATATTTTTTCTTATGTTGTTTTTATTGCTTTTGTACAAACTTATTATGTATTGCTCTTTATTCTTTTTTTGTTTTTGTTTTGTTGTTGTTTTTTATTCTTCTATTTTTAGTGTCCACTTTGCTGCTGCAATAATGTAAATTTCCCCATTGTTGGACTAATATAGAAATATCTTATTTCTTAAAAGCTAATTATATATTTTACCATCTGAAAATGTGTGATTGGCTTCATTAAATAAATATACCAGTAGTCAAACATTTGACACAATGACCCTACAACAATAGTGCATTGGTCTTCCAGTGGGAGGGTCTACAGGGGGGTGTTGTATGCTGTACTGATGGAAATGTCAATTGTAGCTACAGTATATTTAAAAAATGACGTCATGTGAAATTTTATGCAAATTAATCTTTAAAAAAATAATTTCATATTATTATTTCAGCTCACATTTTATCTTTTAGCTATTATTTTATGGTAGTGTATTTTTTGGATGAATTAAGATATTTCTTCATATCCCAATCAAGACAGCTCCTTGTCTTCTATCAATGTGATCTTAATGTTAAAGCTGCTCAGACAAACAGTCATAACAATACTAATGCTCTATAAAGTAACACTGCCAAATTTAGATGTTACAGTTCCAACATCTGTAAAGTCAAAAGTTGGGATGAGACGTTGTGGTATATCAATGCTGCCCGTATCAAATCTGCATTAGAACCCCTAGTGGCCCCTCAACTGAGCACTGAAGCTCATGTCCCCCAAACAACCTTTACCTTATTCTGATTGGACAACGCTGCTGTCGGGTGGAAACCTTGTAACTCGTATTTTAACTCACATATTTTGTTTTGGACATACTAGGTTTCTGACAGTGACCATAATTATCACATCTAGAGAATGGGTCAAACCACGTGTCGTATTTCTATAGAGCCTAAAAAAAAAAATTAAATTAATAGAATTTTAAAAATCTCCCATCATTGGCCAGATTGCCCGTATGGTAGATCCAACCATGACCTGTGTAGAACTGTGACTCTACGCAGCTTTTGCTGTTTGTATTATTAAAAAAAACATTAGATCACAGATAAATGTAAGGGAAACATTTGTGGCACTTCATAAATCAGTGTGATTTTGAATCTAAACATGCAGGAAACAGTGGGAAGTGACAGCCAAGGACCTGCACTCTGTCCTCTATGTCCCCCTCTGCTGTCCGCATCTCATGTCGCACATAAATCACATGGAGGACACACAGACTCCCCAGGGTGGCCTGCAGACTGTGTTTTTTTCTTCCCCTCTGTCTGTTCTCCATGTTTACTAGTTTGCATTTCTCCTTCTGTGTCTCCTCTCACTCTCTCTGTCCAGTCTCTTACTCCTACCCGCACATACAAAAAATGCTAAGTGGGTGTTTCAAGTGGTTCTGACTTGGGAAGAGTGTTGATCGTCTCTCGAGGACTTGCGAGCCTAATGGCTGAATCGCAACGCCTGCCTGCCACTCTCCACGTTCATTCATGAGAAAAAAGCAATACAGGCAGAGATTTCAACATTTGCTTAGTTGGTTCTTAAGCATTTGTTGTGCGGTCTTTGGCATGTGTCTGGTACTAACGCCATCTGTTCTCGCGCGTTATTTTGATCACAGTTTCCAAGTAAGCCTAGAGCATGCTGAGACGGTAACAGACGAGAGGAGAGAAGGGTAAAGATTTAGCTTGGCGCAGGACGGGACAAGCTGATGAAGCGGGACACTTTGTATCCCCGGGGAAGGATCATAGCTTCGCCCTGCATCAAGTTCTGCTTCCTCTTGTTTCTCAAATTAGTGCCTCCAGTTGCTTTCGGAGGCCACGCTTTAAATATATCTCGTACGCCGTACGTGTAAAAGTAACACGCAGTATGTGTGAGTCGAGTTAAGCGCGATTTTGAAACGCAGATTTGGTGGAATGAAATGTGAAGATTACCACAAGAGACCACAGGATGAGGAAATGGATATGCCATATGTTCATGTGTTCAATGCAAACATATAAAGGTTACATTTTTACTTTGGTAAAAGAACTTTGTTTTATGGTGAAAGTTCATTATTGATCCTGAAAACTATTATTTTCAGGGTCAATAATGAATTTCAGATTTTTTTTTGTACATGTTTTTAACCATATCTGATGACAGCTTGAGTTTTCTAAGACTTCTCAAAGTTGGCTAAAACTCTATCAAACGATATGTAAACAGTTACAAAATATATGTAACTGTAATCCATTACAGTTACAAAGGAGAAAAAAAAGTAATTAAATTACAGTTACTAATTAAAATGTTGATGATTACAAAGGAGGTTACATCTGAAGTCACACCTTTAAGATTTTGCTCAGGAGGGTTTTTTCCTCATTTTTTAATATTTATCATGTTACTGAATACATATATTGCTGTTTTTTTTTTATTCTTTGAAATTAATAATTAAAAAAAAAATTTTGTAAATAAATCATGACGTTGGCTTATTTGAAGCACACATGGGCTTAAATGGTGTCACAGTACCAATTAAGCTCATGCTAGACTTTTGACTTTTTCCATCAAATATATTTATTGTATATTTTAAAATCTACATGAACTAATGAATACATTTTCTAATGAGAGATAAATCTTACAAACCTTATAAATCATGTCAGTATCCATGAAAAACAGCTGAACTTAGATTTTGGTGTTTAATGGGAACATTTACCCTAACAGCTGGAAACATTCCTTAGAAAATTAGAAAAGGTAATTGAAAAGTAATGTGTAACCTATTACATTTCCAAAGTAACTTTCCCAACCTTGACACTAAGTATAGTAAGTATACTTACTAAAAATAAATGCATAAATAAATACACACACACACACAAACACACACACACATATATATATATATATTTTTTAAATTGTATCTAATTATTAAAGACACTGCTTTGAAGCTAGTAAAAGAACATTGGCAAAAAATAAGATCTGTGTTATGTACCAGTAATATTTAATACTATTTAATAGAATATAACACATCTACTACAATAGAGCACGTCCGCCTGAGATTGGAACTAGTCATTGGACCTGTAATGTGGTCCAAGCAGTTGACTGTAGTGTTAGTAAAACTGGATTTAAATGAGATGGTATCCAGATAGAAGTATGAGACAGTCCAGAGCTTCTTATTTCTTATCTTAAATGTAATATTATGTCTTAGATCACAAAAACAAATCTTTATACAATGAATTTGAAACATTTCATAAGACGTCTAATTTTCTGGTTGATCAGTGGTTGGTGATTCATTTCCATCCTCAGGTTCTTTCTTTTTGTTCAAATCAGAATGCTGAGCGTGATAGATGTAATCAGGCACCGGTCGCGCGAGCAAATCGATTTGTATGTATCTTAAAACGAATTGTCTAATTTTCACACTGCTATCGGATGTCTGACTGTGATCTGCCAGTGCTGTGTTACGGCTGCTGTGGATTTGAGATTAGGCCACAGCTGTCCCAGAGAGAACCTTATCGTACCTCTGTATTCATGTTTCTCCCAGAACGGGATACCCTTTCCGTCCCGTGGGGGGCCAAGACAGAAAGGCTGGGACCATCTGACACCAGATCACCCCTGTGGAATTTAGGGAATGGCGCTGTCCCTCCGCCTTGCCTGCCCTACTGCGGAGGTGTCATCTCTGAATTGTGTTTATTTGTTGGCACCCCGTCGTGAAAACCTTCCCATCAACTGCATGTTAATCTTGTCAGTGAATTACCTCATGAGTTGTTGTTTAAGCTGTAGTTCTTATTCAAACTACCACCTGAGCCTCTTAAGCAATTCATGAACTTATCCACACCTTTATCCTCATCTTCCCATCCTTCCTTTCTGGCATTTTTGTCCTCCGCTATTCCCTTCTGTCTTCATCGCTGCTTGCATAATGACCGCCATGTCCCAAATACACACACATAAACACGTAGCCTATCATGGGTTTGGTGACATGTTGGTGGTGGCAGTGGACGGCACTAAAAAGGCTCCAGTGATGAAAAACCTCCCAGCCGTCCTGGGAAGCCATCTTCTGTTTCACACCACGCTAAATTTATGAGCTCAGCACTCAGCATCTCTGAGATGTGGAGAGATTCGGAGAAACACTCGTGGAAAAGAGAGGAGGAATGGAGTGAGGGCAGGCAGGGGGATGGAGATGTAGGGAAAGGGGTAACTGGTGAAGAGAGCGTTAGAGAGTGATAATCTGATTGAAATGTACAATAAAATATAGATGAGAGAGGAGTGTCAGAGTTTGAGAGGTAAAAATGAAAACAGAAAAAGTGAGGAGGGAAATGATGAGGGGATCATTTATTTCCTATAGAGCAATCAAGGGAATTTTTGATGGTGATTCTTATAAATTGGTTAAAAAAAAGCTCATTTTTAGGGCTCTGTTTTGGACTTTTCTGTGCTTTGAGAGGTGTGCGCTCATTTGGGAAGGTGTGAGCTACAAAAAGTAATTATGGGAATAATAGAACAGCCAATCGGGGTGCAAGATAGAGCTGAGTGACCAGTGAAATTTTGCTTGTGGGTTTCCCAACTGACTTAATTTTATTTATTATGAATTAGCACTTATTGGACTGTACAAATTTGACTTTGTGTCCATAATTTGGGTCAATAGAAACTCAAAGGAATTTTAATGAATCATACCTTGTTAACCTTGTGTTGTGACTGTGGCTATAGCTGTGTGTCTTTGAGCTCATTTTTGAGCCAGTGCCCCTGTTTAATAATAGTGTTGTAGCTTCCTTTTATTTGGATTTAAGTCTGTTTGGTATTAATTGTGCTTGAGTTAATAAATCCTTGATTTTGTACTTTTACTTCAGTTAGGGTTAGGGTTAGTTGTTTTCTTGTTTTACCCCCGGGTTATCCCTAGTGTTACTCTCCTCGTCCCCTAGACATTCTTAGGGTTGTAACAGGAAGTTTTTTCTTATTCAAATCAAGGGTCTAAAGGAAGTTGCATATCAAATGTGTCATATTGGGCTAAAGAAATCCAAACTGGCAATGCATTTTGGCATCATAGCTCAACAAGTCGTCCATGGGCAGAATCTGCAGTTTGGTAAAAAATAATGAGTGAATTTCTGTGCTACATTTTTGTAAAGTTCTTTACAGAGGAATTGCTTCATGGATCACCATTAAAAGAGACAAATATACTTAAAAAATAATGATTGTATTTGACTTACATTTTCCAATTATCTTGATATACTTAATATCTGTTTTTGTTATTTATATGAATTATCCCATTCCTGACTGTCTGGACGCTGTCTAAATTGAATTCCACTAATAAAAAGGTCAGTAAACTTCGTTACCCTCTAATACATCGCAGCCACTCAGACACCATTTCATGGAAACACCACTTTCCACATAAGCGCAAATCATTCAAGCTTTATGTTTTTCCTACATATTTGAAAGGTTCGAAGTCGTGTTTTGCCCAAGTCTGTCAGATCCTCGCCGCATAATGTGTTCAAAGAGAGATGGATTGCACAGTAGTAGAGAGTAAGTCGAGGGTCCAAGCAACAGGAAAAAAAATGACCTCTACCATCCATCACCAAGTTTATTTACTTAGTGATGAGATCAATATTTTGTAGGAGAGCCTGGTGGAAATTTGGATGTCCTGACTGAGTGTCGAGCCACTTTGACAGCTCATGGAAACACACTGTCGCGCAAGCAAATAGCTGAAGCTCAGCCAGGGGCGCGCGACTGACTGTATTTTGTGCCGGGGGATGCATGACGGAACTGAAAAAAGAGCTCCACAAGCAACACATGAGCATGTTATCAGATTGAAAACGACCCAACTGCTTTGGGTTCACTGCGTCAAAGCGAAAAACATTCCTATCAATGAGGGTTCGAGTGTCAAACGGTCACTCTTATTCTAATTAATATCCCAAATGTCAGCCAAAGGGCCTGGGGTCACTCCGGTCGGTCCCCACCCCAAGCACCCAGGCATCCCCGCCCGACTTCTTTCTCTCATCGTGCCGCCTCGACTTCTGGCCTGACGGGAAAAAAAAGCGTGTCACGGAAGATCCGAGACTATCGAACTACCGGACAGAAATGCAAAGTTTGGAGATGAGGTTGGGAGGAAAGTGCGTGGTGGTAACGAGGAGTTCAGAGGGCAAAAAATAACAAAGACAATGATCACGGCCATAAATTGTGCTGGAGACACATCAAGCTGTCTACGCACTCCTTAGGTCGAGTGTCAGCTGGTTTGGGAATGAAAACACTTAACCCCACCGTGGCTTAAAAGGTCATAACTCACAACTCTCTTCCCCCTGACATGAGTTACTGCCTCTCGTTAGGACTGGACATCCCGACTCACACCTTCTGCCTTTCTCTCTTTTTCTCTCTCTCTCTCTCTCTCTCTCTCTCTTTCCTCCCCCTTCCCCCCTTCCCCGTCCCATTTGTGCAACCAGTGGATGTATCCGTTGCCAGTATCTCTGGAGCTGCTGAACAAGATACTCTTACCCAACCTAACAAAAATGTGCCACAAGTGTGTAGCGAGAGGAAGTGGAAGCAGCAGCGGTGTCACACGCACTTTATTTTTACAATTCGGACACACGACGCTTTCATGCGATACGGGTGGTTAATCTCTGCGGGTGTAAATTTATATTCTATTCAAGCGGAGGAATAAAGTAGCTTCGGTACGAGGTCCCCCCGCCGTGCGATGGCACTCTGCCCGGGAGACCCCCACCACCTCTACCACCAGCGGATAGTGGTCCTTAACCCTCTCAACACCCCATGCTGCCAGAATTCAGGAGCAGCCTCATCTCAAATCGCTTCATTTCCAGGCCCTTTGATTTATCTGAGGCTAAACATAAACCCCTCAGCGCAGCAGTTATATTGTCGGTTCATTTTTGCTTTTTCAGCTAAGGCCCTGCGATGAAATACAGAGGGCTTGAATCAACATGGACTTTCACTGGACTTCTTGACACGGTAATTTGGGAGTATGAAATAAAATGTGCTGCCAAAACGGTGTAATCGAATCGTGGGAGTCACTGTGAGCACGGGGGAAGATTTATAACCCATACAGCAGCATGTTAGCCAGATAAAATGTTACTTGAGAAAAGTTTTAAAAAACCCTTGCTGTACTGTAGGTGTTTGAACACAGGAATGAGAGCAGCCTGGAGTGAGATAGAGGGACAGTCAAGACAAAAAGAGATGTTGACAGATAGAGAGGGATAAAATGACCCGAGAAAGGATGGAGAAAAAAAGAGAGGTAAAGAGAAGGAATCCCTTGCCCTTCATATCTAATGATCTTTCACACATGCTGCTTATCTTATCTCTGCAGCTGCTGAAAAGCCCCTCGCCTTTCTTCTTCTGGGGCTGATGAAAGAAGTATGGAAGAGAGAGAGTGTTTTTTTGGGAGTTTTTTTCCAAAGAGATTTCATCTGTTTTCTTTCTTTTTCTTCCTCTCCCTGACACCCAATCGGAACCGCAGCGGCAACCCCCTCGGAGACCGAGGCCCTGGACGTGTTTATTCGGCGCTAAAAAAAAAAAAAGGTTATCAGCAATATACGAAGGTGCTAAACAGAGATCTGTCATTGTGGAGGAGGATGAGGATGGAAGAGTTGGTGAGCGGGGTGAAAGAGGAAGAGAGTGATGGAAAAGGTAGCAAGAGAGGTGGTGAAAAAGATGAGGAGGGGGTGGGGAAAAACATGGAGGCGAGGAGTTAAAGGAGAAACATTTACTTACCGATTCTGACTTGAAATAGTTTAAAAACTGAATGAAATAGGATCGCTCAATGGGAGACTCTTAAAATATAGATAGGGGAGAGTGGGGCAAGTTGAGCCATATAATATAATAATCCATTGCCCATAGATGCATTCTTATCATTTCCATTGATAGGAGACATTCTGAAATCATGGTAGATGTTTTCATTTTACTTCTGTATCATTTTTCATTGCCTAGAGGACGACATAAGTTTAAAAAATGGCTCAATTGACCCCAATCTCCCCTATGACATGTAAGATTGACCAAAAAAGGCTTTACTCAAGGTCCTTTTTACAGAAACACTTCCTAAGGTCATTATCAGCAGTTTGCTCATTTATGATGCAGATGGTTCAATTTTCATCACTTGACTTCTACTTCAAAATGTAATCTCATAATATCCCCAGTGTTGCTTAATATAGAAATGTATAACTCTCCTGGATAATGTAACAATCATATGTTATAACCACCAGTTATTTATTACACATAAAGAAAACAATACATAATATTAAAAAAGTAACACATGCAGATTTTTTTGAGATTGAGAAAACAATAACTAACAAAAGAGAAATGTGCAGAAGGAGCCAATAAAATCCATAAGGGCTCGTCATGTGGCCCTGCTATGGTGAGACATACAACATAAAAACTTGAGAGTAAGGAAATACAGACAAATACATACAAAAGCTGAACAAATACATAAAAAACTAAGGTGACAATTTACCGACGCATAGAATATGATAGTGAGAGCGGTTATGATGCTGCATTAAGATCCAGAAAGAAGAGAATTTCTTAAATGTGGAATTATTTGAACATTGTTCATGAGAAATCATGTTTTGTCCATCATTTTGACAGAAGTACTACACTACCGATAACCGTTGCTAAGTAGATGGAGCCAGTCAACGTTCAATTAGAACAGTAGCGGACATAAAATGCTTAAGTTACAGGATGATTTTTTTCTGTGTTTACTTGTATGTAAATGTACACGACTTAAAGTTTTTGTATATAAGACTAGGACTAAGACGTCTCCTACCTCACCAAAAAAGCACTGGATGCTTCAAGTTTTCACATCACACTTGTGGAAGTTGAATACTGGACCAGGATTGACTCCAAACTAGTTGTAATGTCAGAAATCCTGCTTGTATGCCCCTTAAATCCAGATTTTCAGTCAGTGGAGAAACGTTCCTCCTTCAGCAGATAAATATGAAAACAGCCTTCTAGTGTCGAACTAAGCACATACATCACACACACATTTTTTAGTAAGGTGGACTTCTAAAGTGACACAGAAATGGAAAATAACTGGTTTACACTACAGATTGTATTTAGGATGTAGAAAGTGATGACAGACAACCTGGCAAATATCAACTTCTGCCATCCATTGTTTTAAGTGATGAACACATTCTACAGATTTTAAGCCTCAGACGTGTGAACAGTATCTCGACTATCTTGAAAAAATGTCCAGATAACCTAATTGTGTCATTATACACTTGATGTCATCTGCTGAAAAGGTGCCGATAGCTATGGCATATAAAATAACCGCTAGATGTTCCACTGTATATTGTTCTGTGTATTACAAGTTGGACAGTCAGCCCTAAAAAAGATCAGATTTGCTTCTCAAATCAGATTTTCTGGCTGCCTGCTTCCTGTTTCAACATTTAGGAAGGCGGTAAAGATAAAAGAGCCCTACCTGCTTGTCTTGGCAGTAGAGTGCCTGAACTTTTGGCCAGAGGCTAAAACCTGAACCGCAGAGAGTAAAGATTTGATGCTGTCAGAGGGCTGATTAGAGATGAGAGAGCAGGTATTATGAAAAGAAAACAAGAAGAGGGGACACCAAAGACAATGTGAGAGAAAGGTTTGTGGACAGAGGGAGGTCTGCGTAATAGTTTTATTGAGTTAATCACATGAGTGAGACATCAGCTATGGCCAGAGGCAGCTGACAGGGCCGCAGCAGTAGTGCCACGATCTGCTTTTTATGGCCTGTGATCCCAGGCTGTAGGAACGCCAGCTCAGAGCCATGAAAGAATAGACGACTTCAATTGAGTTATTGGACTGTGGAGCGAGAGAGGTGGAGAGAGGTCTTTTAACTTAATTAAACACTAATACGAAGCAGTCAGTGCCTCTCTTCATCTTCTAGGGGGCTTTTATGTGTGTGTGAATTGTGTGTGGGTCTGGCTGGAGGTAGAGTCTTCGACAGAGATTTTTGTGAGCTTGGACCCCCCCGGAGTCTCCAATACTGCCCAAGTCAGAGGTGTTATTAGATGAGGATAGAAAGATTAGTGTGTGTGTGCGTGTGTGTGTGTGTGTGTGTGTGTGTGTGTGTGTGTGTGTGTGTGTGTGTGTGTGTGTGTGTGTGTGTGTGTGTGTGTGTGTGTGTGTGTTTGTGTTTGCAGCACTTTGTGGGAGCGTGTGTTTTGATAGCATTAGTCTGATAGGATTAGTCAGAGGCCACAAGGTTGTGTGTATGTGTGTGTGTGTGTGTGGAGTCCTCAATTCATAGGAACTTATTTTATCAGGGGAAAAAACGTTCTTTTTTGTATGTGTTTTTGACTGTGGAACAATTTGGGAATTTTTTGAAAAAGTTATTTCACTTTGTACTTCATAACATAGTAGGACTGGCTGTGGACAGATTGCAAAAAGCATCAAAATTGAGATATCTCTTTTTTTATTGCGCACATTTTTATTCTTCTGTCGACCTCAAGCTGAGATGAGGAGCAGGCTACAGAGGTCACCCTCAGATTTTCTTTTGCATTTCAATCTTTAAAGTCTTCAGTCACAACCCAACTTATCAGACTCGGTGCTGACCCCTCTGGAGCCAAAAAAGGCTTTATCCAATTTTTGACACATATGCAGCAGTACTCCCCAAGACTTTGATTTGTAAAATCGGGAAAAAATTCCCTATAATCCTAGAGCTATAAAGTTTTAGGCAAAAGTGTCCCTCCAATTGTGTGGCAATGTTCCTACATGCACAAAATCAGATCCATAAAGATCCATTTTACTGTGGAGGAACTTGACAGTTCTAAGCCCTGAATTCAACCCCGTCCAACACCTTTGGGATGAACTGGAACTCTGACTGTGAGCCAGGCCTTATCACCCAAGATCAGTGGCCAACCTCAGAAATGTTCTTGTGGCTGAATGGGAGCAAATCCCTGCAGCCAGAATCCAAACTTTTATGTAAAGCCTTCTGAGAAGTTTGGAAGCTTTTATGGCAGCAAATTTATGCTCTTGGTTTTGGAATCAGATGTTCATTAATCACAAATACAATAATGTTCACATATCATCATTTTTGCCGAATAGCCTAGTGCTCAGAAACTATGGACTGTATTATACACTTAGTTATTGCCTACATTTAAATCTCTAAAGGTATAAACTAAATAATGCATTTGATTAATAAATATAAAAATAAAGAGTTTTACATGCCATCTATTACTGTGATCCTTTGTGTTTTGAAATATGTATTTTCTTTAACCTACTGTTTGCTTTACAATAGTCTACCCTGCTGAGTGCACCTCTACATTCCAGACACATATTGTAGTATTATTGCACCCATGGTACATTTTAGCTCTGTTTTCACATTCTTGTGCATTTTTCAGTATCAAATTGCAGAATTTCAGCAATCTTTCATCAGTAGTATATAGTTAGACTATTTTAACCGCTAGAAGTTGATTTATACAACATATCCTCATAATTAAACAACCACATAGTTGTACCATGTACTGCAGAATGACCTATTGGAGCGTTTTCTAATATGCCTCCTTTATTGTGCTTTCCTAAACCGGTTTAAATCACTGTTAAAAAATAATGATGTTTTATAGTGTGACAACGATGTGGTCACTTGAAATATGGTGTGGGTTCCAGTTACTATTTCGGTGAAGTTAGGTAGCCTTCGTCATGGCAACAGTTAACACCATGCATACTCTTTTTGCCATATATCCATCTAGCCATCCGTCCAACTTGTCTCCTCCGACTATAGATATATGTCACCTTATATAGACGTCATCTGAACTGCGTCATAATTGGTATGGCCACTAGATGGCGTCTGTTACGCCAACATAACTATAGATCGTTTTGGCAACTGAATTTTTGACCTATACTGTTGTTTTTCCATTGGGGACAGGCTAGATGTATAATATCATGGCTACCTGAAAGCTTGTCTCCTACAAATATATATATGTCACCTTAAATAGACGTCATCTGAACTGCGTCATAATTGCTATGGCCACTAGATGGCATTTATCACTCCAGTGTAACTATAGGTTGTTTTTGGCAACAAAATTTTTGATCGACACTGTTGTTTTTCTTTTGAGGACAGGATAGAATTATAAGGTCATGGGTACCTGAAAGATTTGCTAACATCTCTAAAAAGAAAACCATCCCTTAGGTTCTGAATGTTTTACCTCATTAACTTCAAACCATGCAGACTTCACCGCTGACCAGTTTGCAGACTGATAAATGTCTTTTTCCTTCTTTTCAAGCAGCCACTGGTTTTATTTCTTGTCAGTAGTACAGTATTTATATCAATCTTTAATTTAAAGTGTATATAATTCATAGTTAATGAGCTAACAAGTACAAACCACTAGTATGCTCCTTTAAATTGATAGATGTTACATTGGTTGTATTTAGCTCTAGATGGGGCAAGAGGTATCGTCACTGGATATCCCATCTCACTGCTCTGACATGTTAATCGGACTATTTGAGGTTTTCTGTAGACTCTCTCTGTGTTACTTATCTGTCTGTTACTGAACAGTTGATCCACGTGTTGAAACTAATCAGAATGCATGGAGGCATCATGTTGGAGCTTCAGCATCCGCTGCCACTTTGACAAAAGCTCCTCTCAGGTTAACAGAGAGCCTGTCTCATATCTCAATCATGAGTGGCCCTCAGTGTTTTGCGATATGTAATCGTATATCACTTTGTCTGTCATTACATGAAAGGAACGCCGTTTACATCCACTACTCTTAAATCTCCCTAGATTAGCCAGATGCCAGAAGGCTGTATGGTGGTCTGGAGTAAGGCTGAACTGAGGCAGCAGGTTATGTTTGGACTGATGTTAAAAGGGTGGGTTGGTCAGTTGATTGGTTTGTCAGTGGTTGGTGTGTCTCCGTGTGTGTGTTACTGGCAGGAGGGCCAGTCATTGACAGAGGGATTACGGCGAGCCCGGAGTTCAAGCCTCTGTGCTGACAGACAACTTGCCCCTGAGAGTCAACACAAACTCTGGAGACACACTCCTTCTGCACCCTCGCCTGACCCTGGTGTGGGTGTGTTTATCACAGCGATGGCTGGGCAGCACTCCAGCAAAGTCCTTATCAAGTTTATCTAGAGAATACCTCCGTAATTCAATGACATCGCCTATAAATCTGCGGCACTCATGCAACAGAACAAAGCAGAGACACAATTCATCATACGGACAAGCAAGGAAGGGTGTTTTTCAACTTCAAATAAGGCACAGAAAGACATCTGTATGACTGAAATGAATGAAAATGAATCCTGAGAAATACTGGACAAATTGCTATCTAAAGTAACTGAAATTAAATCTCAACACAAGGAAGGCTATATAAAAGCTTGTGGGATTCAAGTTGTCGCTCTGAATTTCGGTAGAATGGATTGAAAACCATATTACATGTACTGTTCCTATTAAAAGATCTTTAGAAAAAAAAGTTAACAACCACAAAACGTGAACCCTTGCACTCACAGACAGACAAAATCTGTGTTCACCACATCAATATACAGTATCAGTATTCCTTATGTGAGTTAAAGAGAAATAAAGTAAGCAAGTAAGGAGAAATACCTCCCAAAGAAACAAAACACTGCAATGTTTATCCCCTGCATGAAATGATTGACAGCTCACTATTCTTTCTGGGTGGTCTCTGGGTGCTGGTGGTAGTGGTCGTGGGTGTGGAGGGGGGCGGTGGGGTTGACAGGCTCTATGTTACCCTTTCAGCTATTTTTCATCCCTCGCTTTACCTCGCCACAAAAAAAAAACTTTAAAGGGAAAAGCCACATAACCCATGTCGAGAGTCAGTTTCTCAACGCCAAAGGCGACTCTGACATGTTCGACACCGATTCGAACGCACCTCCCTTTAAGAGACGCTCTGCCCTCTTTAAAAATGTCAGACCCTTTCCCGACTTGGGATATTATGACAAGTTTTAACATGGTTCATTCTGGAGTCACAGACGACGAACCATGGTTCCTGAGAAGAGATGAGAGAGGCTGTGAGTCTGCCAGTGAAGAATATCTCAAACAATTCATCTATTCAATTCACCCGAGGCTTTAATATTGTTTAATAATACACCCATCTGGCTGGGTATCATGGTTTCATCCCATATTTGACTTTAGTCCCCTCACCTCAAAGATGCAGTTAAACAGGTCATAGCCTGATCTTGCTGTAGATCACAAACTGACAAGGTGTGTGAATGGTAAGGCTGTGTAGGGGCTAAGCAATATTGTCATATAGAAATATTGAGTACATAATCAACACTATCAGTATTAAATATGTTTTTAGATATGGTTTTGTTGGAATTAACTGTGTCTCATTGGACACCAAAACTGAGAAAAAATTGAAAAATAGAAAATATTCATATTTAACATTTTTCGCATTAAATTTGGACACTCAACTAAAAAGAATGTAAGTAAGATAAGGAATGATCGGTGACACATTGTCTATCTGTTAGACTTATACATGGACTCATATGTTACATTATTTGCCTGTCTCAGTTTTGGTGTCTAATGAGACACATTTTATTGGAAAAAACATCTGAAAATGTATTTTGTATCATGCAGTCACACAAAAAGACAGTTTTGCTTAGCCAGCTTGATGCCCTGTGTGGCGTCAGTGTTCTCACACTCCTTCCTGTGGTTCTGCCTATAAAACACTTGTTTCAGTAGGTCAGTTTGTGACCTACGGCAAAATTGGGCTATGACCTATTTAAAGTGCTCACCTTCATTTTTAATACTGCAACAGTACAATCAGGGGACAAAAGTCAAATAGGAATGCGGGAATAGTGCATGAGTAAGTGAGGGTGAGGAGTATAAAGTCTTGTTTTTTCTTTTAAAGCAGAGAGGCAGAAATAATCGTATTGGAGCCGAAATAATAGTTGGTTAACTGACAAACAAGAATGGAAAACAAACAGTTCGCTCAAACTGTAATAAAAAGCTAAATACCAGTGAGTCCGTCATTTGTGTCCATGACATTCATGATGTTGGAAAGTCAGCTTGGCTATTTAGGTAAGCATGTATTCAATTCGATTATAATTTGAACTGGGTAGGTAAAACCAGGCTGTATGAACATCCTCGGGTGAAGTTTCTGAGGCAGGAGAGAGTTGAACTTTCCATACTGGCAACCGTCCTGCCACAAACTTGTATCCTGCTCCAGGTTTGACAACCGTAGACTCGCTATAGGCTTAAAACAGTCATTGACCTTTTACCTCGAGTGTCATAACTCATCCAGATGTACGTCTTTACCGCCAGCCAGACTTCACAGACATTCTTCAGCTTGTTTCTCATTTTGTCTGATTATTCCTCGTTTCCTCTGACTGAGTCCACAGTAGTTTTGACACCTTGATCCAATGCTAGACCAAACACAAGAGCCAGGACATGGCTGCAGGGATGGACTATTGAGCATGTCTGTCTTAATGCCCTGGAGGATGTTTGGGTCACCAGTTCGATCGGACCTCCCCACTGAAAGAGGTAATTGGCTGAGTGTTGTGGTTTCTGCTTAAAAAAGCAAGGAAGTACAACACTCGGTGTAGTCTTTGAAACAGAGAGTGAAGAGTATGTGATTTTGGTTGGCAGGTGGGTTTTACAAAACATGTGAACATAAATGTCCTAATCAGCTTCTTGCTAAAAATGATGAGAAACTGCATGAACACAGACATGTTCTACCCAAGTTTGTTTATTACACATGAGAGTTGTTTTGTATTTGTGTTTGAAGTGGGTGGGGCTACATTGGGAAAAAAAGTGATGTCACAAGTTTGCACGAATCAGCTTTTAGCAACATCTGAATCAAACTCTGACACACAGTTGGGGGCTTGTTTTGGTTATGTTGCCATGACTGTCAATCATATCAAATGAATCTTATTTCCCCCCAAATTATAACATGTTGTTAAATTAAATATATATTTTAACAATTTGAGACCAAGTTTTAAGGGGCTTTAAACAAACAATTGGGCATTTATATTTATATAAACACTGGGTTTGGAAAAGGTGCTATAGAAATAAAGTTTATTATCATTTACTACATGTTTAAGATATTTTTTTGATACAAATACAACAATGTTGAATGGTACTTTTTCCTACCTGCCATAAAGTTCCTTTTAATTTTTCTTTTTTTTTTAGCCTAGAGCAATTAACATTCCATTGTTAACAAACATATGTTCATCTTTTTGGCACCAGCTGTGATACAAATAACATACAATTGGCTTTGTTTCAGGTATACATGGTTTGCATCACCTCATTCATACACTGAATGTGGATCAAGTGATTTGCATCCAGTGAATTATTCAAAAATGTGCAGATAGACCAGTTATAAGAGAAGCTCATATGTATTTGTGTCACGCAGGAAAATAATGACTCAAGGGATTTTTTTTTTTAATGGATTTTATTGCAGATGTGTCCTCTTGAAGACACTGCCCATATTTGTTCTCACATAAAGCACCATTGTAACCATGTGAAATACTAATGATCCAAACCAGCATCGTTTTAAAAAAAAAACCGCACAGCTCAAAAACGCAAAAAAATTATGAAAACATAATTTAGTGGAAGATTTATGATAATGTCAGTACTTGGATGAAACTTTTGACTCAGGCGAAAAAGTGGTCGTGTGTGTTTTGATGTGAGTGTCGAATATTTATGATGTGTGCCTCCAGATTTGTGGAATTACATGAAATAAGTCAACTTTGCAGGCCAATTGTGCCGTCGGTGTTTATGGATTTTCACAGGAAATACCATAAAAGTAAATAGTCGGAGGTTTTTATAGGAAAATATGACTTAAAACTCTTAAGCAATGACAGTCCAACTGTCTCGTCTGGCGCTCTCCGCCAGCGGTTTGACTATTATTCATGTACAAATAGTTTCTGTCCGTGGCTTTCTTTGCTGTATGGATTAAGTTAGTGTTTTCTCACACAGGAAATTGCATGTCTGTCAGGAGAATTGTGGGTCAGAGTCCTGCTCATAAATCACGGCTCTAACGGTGACCACGGAGTAACTTTATGTTACATAAAAATCGCTCTGCTCCCTTCAATTTGTTGTTATACAAACTGTGATTTTTCAGCAAATTGTGCCACATTTGATTTAAAAAGTCCCTGAACTCATTTTCCAGCGACATCTACATCACCCAAAGCTTGACTTCAGTTCACTTCTGCAAATGTACTCCCTCTTTCCTTTTAATGATCTCCTACAACCTGAACATTTTAGATTCTTGTTGGACTCTTAATGCACAAGGGTGTGTTGGCCTTAAGCGTCCCATTTTCCAAAAAAGTATATTTTAAAAAAAAAACCTTAATTTAAAGCTGAATAACAGACTACAATTCCTCTAGGCTTTTCAGTTTAGCAGAGAATCTGTGTTTTGCTTCGGTAATCCACATTTAAACCACAGTGTATTAAGATAATAACCGAGATTAAGCCTTCGGCAAACATTCAGCTCCATGTCGTTTCACCGTCCGGCCAACATCACCCTGTAAATACTCCAGCACACTGCCGTTGTTCAAGCGTTTTAGGAGCAAAAAAAAAAATCGGGGCAGAACAAGTCGGCTCGATTTTGTATTTATTTTCTGTGTTTAATTGGACAAATGAATAGCATTCCAGCCCAGAAGCATAGTGGCATTATTGTTCTCGGAGAATAAACACAGAAGGGTCCTGCGTGGACTATAAAACTCCAGAATAAACAGCTCTCTCAAAGCCCAGTATTGAATGTCTGTTTATGACTTGTAATATGAAGTGCAGAGCTCTAAAATCACTAATTACATCAGCTATGTGGATTTCTGGGGAGAGCTCTTAAAAGGGGTATCGGTGGCTGTGTGTGTGTGTGTACGTGCATGTGTGTGTGCATGTGTGTGTGTGTGTGTGTGTGCAGGCTTAATATGTCTAATGTGTTAGCGGCTTTTAAGGCTGTCTCGTGCATAAGCGAATATTTTGGTCTATTTTACGCTTTTCTAAAAAAATGTTGCCTGGTCTTAACTTCATGCCTGTGTGTGTGTGTGTGTGTATGTATGTGTGTGTGTGTGTGTGTGTGTGTGTGCGTGTGTGTGTGTGTGTGTGTGTGTGTGTGTGTGTGTGTGTGTGTGTGTGTGTGTGCTGTAATGTTACGATCTTACGCGTGTTGTACGTATGTGTACATGTGTGTATGTATGTGTGTGTGTGTGTGTGTGTGTGTGTGTGTGGCTTCATAACAGCCCACAGAGGGCTGACCTCGGTGCAGGGCGGGAGGAAAAAAATGGTTTCCTCTCCCCTGATCTCTACAGACTCTGGTTATTAAAACATGTTTCCCTCTTCCGCTGAGATGAGAGGAGGTGAGCTGCTGACCCCCTCAACACGTGCACTGACGACTTTTTCAGCCAAGGGTGCTTTTAAAAAACCTTGACATGGAAAAGAACGGTTACACAGGAGTCGATGAGATTAGTTTTATTATTTAATTTGATAGATTTATTGTGGTATTCATTGCACCTCTGGAAACTAATTGACTTTGCACTTCTGGAAACCTAGTACTAATCCTAACGCTCGCTGCAGAATCCTTTCGGAAAAATAACGGATTTATTTATTATTTATTTTCACACCTGTAAAATAAGCAATTTAAGCAATTTCAGTTCTGCAAACGGACAAGAGAAGAGCGATCACACCAACAAACATCAAGGAATGGAGTGTGAAAAGTCTTTGAGGACAGCTGAGGGGTGGGGGGTGGGGGGGTGGGGGGGGGGGGGGAAGCAGAGAAAACACTAAGAAAGGAAACATTCATAGCCGTATGTGTACAGCTATGCAGTTCAGCTCAGTTCAGTTAGTGGCCAGTCAGTTCTGTTGGCCGGCTCTACATGCACCATCACCTCATCACTCACCGGCCTGCCTGGACGCCCAGCAGCCGCCGCCCACCCCCCTCCCCTCCCCTCCCCTCCCACCCTGGTGCTGCTGCTGCTGCTGCTGCTGCTGCAGCCACATTACAACTACATCTCATCAGAATGACCCGCCACCTCATATCTCAGCTCAGGTATGGGCTCATTCATGAGTGCTGGACACAGATTTAACACGAGGCCCGTCGGTGGGATGACTGGTGGCCTGGCAGACTGATGGACGGCCTGTCTGTCGGTTGAAGCTATTCTGCTGTCTGACTGGACGCCGTTTTTGACGGAGCTGAGGTCATAGCAGACAGGCAAACCATAATGTGCTGCTGGGAAATATTCCTGTGCACAGGAAGCTATTTTTGATGAGCTACTTGGCCAGTTCATTGAAATATATTTTGAGGGTTTGAAGAAATATATATTTGTTGCAGCCACGTAGGAAGATGTATTGCTTGAGATCAAATTAAAAACATGAAACCAATCATTTGGAGTTATGAGGTTTTCTCACAGCTACAGTAAAACGCCAGTTTAACTTTAAAGATAGAGTAGAAAATTTAACTTAAATTACAAGAAAATATTTCCTGGGAATGTAAAACTAGGTTGGTAACAGTGATAATAGGTTTTGTATATTTCCAACAAAAAAATTAATACATTCAACATTTTTAGGGAACAAAGGAAAGTTCATAAGTTTAAGAGGTCAGACAAAAAGTCTTCACTGACTAAGGAAGGTCAAGTATTTACTGGACATTTTAGATAACTTCACATTGACATCAAACTGCCATTGCTCATAAAAGCTGCAAAAACATTTTGAATTTTATGGAATGATTTATGACTACTTTTAAATGTCAGGTTTTGAGCTTTGGTTTAAACCATTTAAAGGAGAAGCCTGGTGATTTTCTTCTTTTTTGTTGTCAGCAAAAAAAAAAAAAACCCTGAGAAGACAATGTGTCTGTCTGACTCTCCTAGCCTGTCTGTGCCACTCAGCCCAGAGACTACTCAGCCCTGCTAAAGACTTCAAATCTGGTAAAATGGATTAAAAAAAAATACATAGTTTAAATGTTTTTAAATACTTAGTAATTTCTTTAAACAGCTGTCGTTTTTAACAAGCTCTGCTCAGACTGGAGAGTGTGGTGAATTTTTTTTAGGAACTATTTTCAGCTGCAGGTTAATACACATCTGGTCTACAAACTGTGCAAAGGCTATCACATCATCATATAATAATATATATATTATAAGATCTACCAGCTTATCAATCAAAGCAACCTCCTTATCTCATGAAACACATGCAAATGTGAAACCCAAACTACTGCCAACCACGTGAAAAAAAGATATTAGTTTTTTCATGAGGTTTGCTGTTTCAAAAAAATAAAGATGTTAAGTATTTCTGAGTGAAGTAAAAAAAAAAACGACATTTAAATCAACAGCAAGCTTTTATATTAACATTAACTTACCTCTTTAGAACAGTAAAGAAATAACATGATCCTATTATGCTGTAATAAAATTTTACTGCCATATATTTTATTTCGTTTTTAATTTAAATGTAATATTAATTGGCACAAATGTAAATGCACTAAATGTAGTTAGAACTAAAAAACACAAAATTAGATAGTGGATATTTTTCATATAAAAAAAAGGATGAATAATTACAATTGCATGTACAAATATAGGCTAGTATTGACACATATGATCAAAGTTGCACTCTCTCTTCTGTGTTGTTCACTTTAGGTCCACAGTTGCGCTCCGAGTGCAAAGTGCTCAACAGAAGAACACTGCAGCTGTAACAGGAGGCCAGCCACTGCCAACAATATCTATCTCAAGTATGGGTCATACACATTTATAGCTCCTATCACATTCACCAGCTATAGACACCACCAAATCAAGTCAGCAGCTCGGAGCTGATCATATCCCGCAGTATATAATGTCATGCCGACCATATGATGACAGACTATAGCGGTGTTGACCACATAAAGTAACACTATCTCCTGTCCATCAAAGTGTAATGCAAATAGTGGCTGTAGAATAACACATTACACTAGACGGCACTGAGGCGTTGCACATTCTAGACGCTAACAGTTGCTGCCTGGTAGCTCCTGCAAGTAAATAATCTGTCACACAGGAATTCACGTTCTTTATCAGTCTGGTCAGTTTGGAATATAGAGAAAATGAAGTAGATAGTAAATGAGTTATTAAAATGAGAGAAAATATAAGACGGCACTGTTTGACTGGCAGGTTATCAGAAAAAGTGTATAAGGCAATGAGAGATGAGCAACAAAAATAAAGAAAATCTGTGTTTATTCTTAATGTGTATTGCTTGGAGGAAGATCCTTCCTTTAAAGGAATATTCCACTTTTCAGTATCTAAAACTCACCCTCTCTAAGCAAAGTAGCTATTAGCCTTTTAGAGCCACTTACAGGTTGTGAGTATTCGACACTCAAAAGTGAGAATTTCTTGTAGTAGTGCTCCTTTAACTAACAAACATGGCGGCTGTAGAGAAGTGTGGCTCATGGCTCAGCGCTGATCAGCACTAAAAGTGCCAGTGATGCCATGTGTGGATATTAGTGCAGAGATGACTAACTCTGCCCCGAGTATCTCTGACTTGTGGACGAAGGCCAGTGCTGGACTCTGTCCGACTCGCAACCATTATAGGCTGAGTGCTGCAGCAGGTGGCAGGAGGCCTGTAAGCTCCAAACATGGAGCAGGATATGAGCCCAGATACCAGAGGAGACCATCAGGCAGTGGTTTTAGGAAAAGTCAAGACTGCCATCTAGTGACTGAAAGATAGACTATTCATTTAAACTCATTTATTGTCTTCACTACTGAAATGTGAGCAGTAAAGAGTAGAAAAAGAGCAGAAATGAAACAATTTTTAAAGCAGGCATGTCCAAACTATTCCATAAAGGGTTCATGTGGCTAACCAAGCAGGAGCACACCAGGCATGACTCATTTAATCAGCTGATCTCAGTTTTCAGGTTGATTGGTCGAATCATGTGTGCTGATTGGTTGGATTGGCAGCCACATAGCCCTGATTTAAACTATACAAAACAGATCTGTATGATTGGACTGATTTCTTATCTGAATAGCAGCACACTTTCAACATCTACTAAAAATGAGGCAATTAAATGTATTTAGACCTTTGGAAGGATGAGTCAAAATGTAAAGGAATTAAAGCTTTACCACAGAATCTGCAAACATGGAGTAAATGTGTTTCCTGTTCTTAGTGATTCCACTAAGTCATTAAGTTCAGACAGGTCACTAAATGATCACACCGCTGACAGACAACCATATAAATGTGAGTGTCTCCTCCACCTCATGCACAGATCTTAACTCCAGCCCAGGCAAAAAAATTAAAAAGAGACAAAAAACGGGAAGAAATAAAAGTCAGGTTTAGAGAAGGGCCGATTTTACAGCCACAAAAAAAAACAAAAAAACCTGCCAAGTAATTATCTTTAAAAGGCCTCGTGTTTGCAAGTGTTCATACTGGCAGAGCATTTTATAGCATCTTCTAAATGATTATGAACAGCACAGGGGAGCAAGTTTCTGTTTTTAGAGAAATGAAACAATTCATGTGAAATAGGTTGAAATGTTAAGTTTGTTCTATTCCAGCTCCTCTCTGGGCTGGAGTAGAGTAGGTGTGTGGTGGTAGCGTGTACTGCTTTCATTACCTTTTACCTTTAAATAATCACTTTGGCTTAAAGGAGAGTCAAGGAATCAAAGACTGCAGACTAAGGAAAACATGAACAAACCATGTTTTATTTTTGTAGCTTCTGCCCCATGTGGTTGTATTATGAGATTGTTCCTGACTTCCTGTTAACCTTTTCTCGATTCATTTACTCCAACCACACTAATTATAATATTTTTTATAGTGTTCATGTAGTGATCTTGTACTCTTCAAATTAAAAGCACTAAAGTTTAAAGATCTGGTTGTATCATATTTATTTATCTATTGTATGTGTGTCTGTTTGATTGATTATCACAGGGTTGTTCCAAATGAGGGAAGGTTATCATGATCTATGAGGAATATCCATGTTCAAAAAGCACTTAGTGAGGACATAAGCAAAACTTCATTGTATCACTACAAGGGGAGTTCATCTGTGGATATAATATGATTTGGTACAGTGTGTCTTTTTGACTTTTGTTTTTTTGTTTGCTGTTATTATCGTTTCTTTATTCTCTGTAGAGTCTAAAAAAAATGGAGTAGGACTAGAAAAGTGGATTATATTTAATCCACATTTATTTTCCTGTATATAATCAGATTTTTATGAAAAACTACTGGTCACACATATTGGGACACTGGGTTGCGTCACGTCATTGACCCATGTACACTTGCTTTAAACCAATTTTGAGGTAAGTTAAGAGTTTATGAGACTGAAAGCCGACGCAATTAACAGACATGCTGATGATCAAAGTGAAGCCATGCAATAACTTGCTCGCAGGTACATTAACCTTCTGACAAACAGCTGTGAAAAAGAAGAAAGAAAAAGCTTAGATTGAACAATAAAAAGTCAGCACAGAGGAGTCAAGTGGGAGAAATGCTGTCGGTGTTTCATTAACTCTGCATCAGGCTCCGTTAATGGGCCCCTAACACCCAGAAAATACTGCTGTGGGATTTCATATTCAAATACTGCACTAGCCATTAAAAAAAAAAAAGCTTAACTACTGATCTATACGTCACCATTAGTTCACTGAAATGTCAGTTATTAGCAAGAATTAGGGTGAAACATAGTTGTAGATTCAAGGCCTTCACTCCAGCATCGTATTTTCCTTTTTTTTTTAAATCACAGTTTATCATTCATTTAAACTGCTGTCGCTGCTAATACGCTGTCCAGTGTTATGCAAGGGTGGGTGTGAGAGTGCAGTCTGGCATTTTACTGAAGAATTTTTAATTTTGGTAGGTGTGACATTTACAGCCTCAAGACTGAAATCCAGCCCCATAAAGAGCTGCTGCCCCCTTTTTTTCTCCTTCTTTTTTTTTTTTTTTTTTTACGGCCCTGTAAATACAGAGTTAATTTGTTTTTTGTCCACCGTGAGATTAAAACATTGAACAGTGAGCACGAGGTGTTTTAAAGAGTTCATTTCATTATTCCACAGTGCCCCACGGTCAGGAAATAAACACACTTGTGGAAAATGAAGTGTCTGATGTGGGTGTGAAACTTTTTTTTTATTTTTTAAAAAGGTCACAGGATTAGAGGGCTAGACACTCCGTAACGTATGCTGTTCACATTTGGGGGCGAAAAGTAAAAGAGTTGAAAACTGAGAAGCAACATTTTTTTTTTTTTTTTTTACCACATCTACTAGGTCTTGAGCCTATAAATTCAGTCTATGTTACAAGAGCTGTAAAGTCAAGCCACATCTCCCTGATTTCAGTGGTGGCTGGCTGCAGCGAGGCCAGCGGGGGAACAGGGGAGCTTTTTTGCTCTGTGGGACAGTGCGGTCGCAACCTGGTGGTCTGGAGAGCTCAGGTGGTCCCTGACAGGTTCCAAAACCCCCTGCTAAGTCCTGACAATCTGAACTTTTCTTGGCTCCAGGCCTGAATCGCTCCCTTTAGGCCTGTAGGACACAAGCCACCTTAAATCGTACCTGTCCTCCATGCATTGTGATCATGGAGGGAGTATTAATACTGCTGGAATCCTGACATGTATCTACGTGAGGCTTAACTTTACATGGATGCGTTTAACATAAAAGCTGCAGAGGGAGCTGTGGTTTTTTTTTTTAAAAGCTTTGCTATAAAACCTGACTTACTGTGAGAAAAACTCAGACACAGTTTGTGAAATGAAGCGTGTTATTGAATATGTTACATCCTATCAGGATCACATAACATTCCAAAAAATAGAGTGTAAAAAACAGACTCTTGGGATACAGCTGGGAGGAGATGGGGATTGCATGTTTTTATGCACAAACAGTCAAAAAATGTCCATTTTTGATTCAAGCGATAGTTAGAAGGGCTCGCTCCCTCTTCCTCCTCTTCTTCTTCTTCTCCTTCAGCTGCCCCGTGGCGTCGGCGAAGAACATCACGTCCTCTTTGCTCTCGATTTCCCGCTGGAGGAACTGGAGGGCTGCGCTGTTGAAGCCCATCAAGTCCTAGAAGAAGAAAAAGTAAAAGTGTGTGATGAAGACGAGGCTCTGATCCAGTCAAGTAGAAGAATGTTTTGGTTTTTTTCTCCTGGATGTTACTCACTCTAATCTCTTCCACTTTTGACAGAGTATTGGTCCGTAGCTCGTCTATGACTGACAGCATCATCTGGTTACTGGAGATCTGGCCAAAATGGATCCTAGAAAGAAAGAGACAACGATGTCAGCTGGGTCTAATCCTTTATACAGCAGATGTTTCCATGGCAACTTGTGCAGGTTTATAAAAATATTTGCTCTACAAAAAAAGCAGTGGACAAGATTTATTTATCAATATTTCTGTTCTTAAGCACTAAATGACAAAATCCCTGCGCTATGAAGATAAATGTTGTAGCGCTGTTGAAGCAGCTGCATCTTTAGTCCACCTTTTTCTTTTTATGGAAGTAAAAAAAGTCTTATTATTTAAAGGAATAAAATGTCTAGGTTTTCAAAATAAGATACTTGTATTTTCCAGTCTCATATATTCACTGTTGACTGTGTATGAAATGTTGTAACTAGAAATGAATCAGCTGAAGCTCTGTGGTTTTTAACGCTAAAGCTTTTTAATCATTCTCTGCAACAGTTACTAACACTGACATCACTTACATGTCTGTCACATAACATCAAAACATACATCTTAATGTGAAAAACTCCTTAAAACACTCCCAGATCAACTTCTTTTTTTCCCCCATTTTTAAAAGTTTTCTGCTGTTGATTTTATGTTTGACATCTACCATCATATCTTTCCATACATTTCTTTTCTCTACTTTCTATTAAAACACAAACTCTCTTTTTCTGTTACACTCCCAGGTTGAGCACTTACTTGAGCAGGAAGAAAAGGCAGCGGCAGACCAGCTCCACCTCCAGGCCCTGCTGGATGTAGCTGTTAAACATCGTCAGCAGCTGGGGGACGTAAGGGAACGGCAGCACCAACAGAGACACCTCCAGCTCGCTGATCATCGCAACACACACACACACAGGAAAAAAAAAAACCCAATGAGTGTATTTATATACGAAAATGCACTGCAAATGAAGTCAGAGAGAAGAAGTGGTGCACCTTACCTGGATCTGACCTTCTTTATGACGTCTAAAACATAGCGAGACGGCTGCAAGAAGAACAGAAAAGAGTCACCTCCAGCTGAAAACAATCTAATACATTCAGGTTTTGATGTATTCTACATCGCTGTATCACTTACTGAAACATTTCCGAAGGCCACGAGAATAGGGTTAGGTTTTGGTGGAGGTAGCTGCAAAAACAACAACAGCTGTTTGTCACATTTATTTCATAAAACATCCTTTAATCATAAAAAAAATACACCAGAAGGAAAGTTTTAGATCTCACATCCATAAACAAAAGAAATCCACCCAAAGCTAAACCTTTAATTATTCATCTCTTTTGGGAGTACGAGTTGCAACATCACAGCTGATGTTCTCTTTTTGTTTCTCATTGGTCGATGTGTGGTGTTCTATCAGTGCAAGTTGCAGCTGCTGGACGAGTCCTCTCACTCAGCATCTGCTCAACATTATCGAGACAAGATGTTTTGCCTCTAGGATGAGGAGCAGCGGTGTCACGCAGAGGTTGTCAAAAGTAGGGTAAAGTGGATAATGTGTGTGTACCTCTTTGCCTTCTCTCCTGCAAGCGTATTTATGCTCTTCCATCTTCCTTTCTTCTGCTTTGTAGAGCTCCAGAGCCTCCATGATTCGCTCTGCCTGTAGAGAGATCACACAAAAGCAAAGACATCAGCGAAGGACACAGAGATTCGTACGGTAATCTATGAAGACTGGAGGAGGTTGTGGTTCAGGACAGTAAAGAATGACACTAGAATGAGCCAATCAGAGACTAGCAGCAGTCGACTACAGCATCTTTTCTGACTTTAAAGATGTGAAGTGAACTCACAGCTTTGACTGTTTCAACTGTCTTCTTTGCAGCGGGTGCTGCTTCTCCTTGAGTCTCTCCAGGCACCTGTAGAAACAACCAACAGCAATTAAAATCAAGTAAATGTCTCACTCTCATACAACAGAACTACAGCTTTTCCTCTAATCTTATCATTTTCTTTCTTTTCTTTAATGGTTTTACCAGGTGAGAATGATACCAAGTCAAACTGTTAATAAGCAGACATGAAAAAGCCTGTGACAGCTGTTTATTTTGTTAATGAATGTTGACATCTGAGTATAAGATAGTAATGCTTGTTTCAAGTCTGGTTTTGACTCATCTGCACCACCAAAATCAGTGTGAAGCTTAATTATTGAAAATACAGGTAATAACTTTATTAATCATAACTTTATTTATATAGCACCTTGCATACATAAAATGCAGCTGGGTCAACCTAACAAAGTGTTTTACATTTGAAGCAATAAAACATGAGCACAGCAAGTTCAAATCACCAGCATAGGTTAAAGAAAAGTAAGAGATAAAAATGAAATAGATTTAAAAGAGAAGTTTAAAACACGAGATTAACTAAAAAGCTTAGTGGTAAAGGTATGTTTTAAGTTCAGGTAGCCAGTGCATGTCAGTTAAAATGGCAGTGATGTGCTCTCTCCTTTAGCTTGTGGTTGAAAGTCTTGCTGCAGAGGTTCTGTATGAGTTATCATTTCTGTATAGACGGTTGGGAGACTGGTAAAAAGTGTGCTGCAGTAATCTAACCTGGTGTTGTAATGTGTTTTTTTAATCATGAAAATGCTGAAAGTTAGAAACTGAGTGCTCACCACAGGCATATCTCCTTTGGCCAAGCTCTCCTCAAACTCTGCTTCTCGCTCCTGTGAAAGCAAAAAAACAAACAACAGAGTGATTTAGAGACCTGGAGGAGCTGTCGTTGAGTCTATTTATCTCATTAATTTTATCAAATCGGTTCTTCACCATTTCTCGTTCCTCCTCCAGGATGATTGGCTCCCTGGTCCTCTCCCACAGGCGCAGGGACTTGTCGTGGGATGCTGACACGATGTGGTCCCCGTTGGGGCTGATGGCCAGACACCAAACCTCACGGTGGTGGCCCTTTAAAAGCAGAGAAGACTCTTTTTTATTTAGATGTTTCTGCTGGTGCCGCCTTCGGACCAAAAAGCTACATTTTTTAACCCCCGCTAGAGAGTTTTTTTATCCATCTGTTTCTTCCTGGTGTACATTGAGCATCACATCCTAACTTTTTAATCCTCAATCAAACACAAAACCACCCGATTAACACCACTCTGCTACTAATTCAACCTAACAATCACCTGGAAATCATTTTCACCCCGACCGCACGTACAGACCGCTGCTTTGCCCGCGTGCGTTTAAAATGTACCCAATCTAATAAATTAGATTGGATCTCTTTACGACAAAATCTGCTTTACAGCTGACGAGTGAGGTGCAGACGTTTGTTTTTTTTTTTTTACATTACAGCGTTTGAGATGTGGAGCAACACTCAAGGCCACGGACTACCAACATGAAGGATAAGCCGAAAATCACCTCGAGCGTCTGGATAAGCTCAAACTTGTCTGCGTCCCACTGTTTGATCTTCCTGTCCTTCCCTGCGGTGAAGAACAGGTGAGTCTTGGGGACAAACTGGAGGAACATGACGCTGCGGAGAACAAAACAAATAGAGAGGGAAGAGTTCAATTAAAGGATAAAACATATTAAAATTTAAAAAACAGGCAATTTAAAAAAAACGAAATTCAGAGAGGCTGAAAATGAAGCAAGAAAAAAACCCCAGCGAGGACAGAAGGTGAGAGGATCCATGAGAACACAGATGAGCGGTGAGATGAAAGAGCAGCTGGTGTGAGATCACAGGGCATGTCCGAGTTAACCGGACACGGATCAGAGTCCCTGACCACAACGGATGAAGTCAGAGCTGGAAGCCCGACAGCGTGGAAAAAATGATTTCATCATCGTATAGATGATCGGGAAAAAAATTGTTCCAAACACCCCCGTGGCTGTTATTGGGTCGGAGTGTGCGTTGTTGGGCGTTACCTGTCGTCGTGAGCAAACATGGAACGGTGACAGTCGCCGAAGTCCAAACCCCAGATCTTCAAGTTTCTGTCAGCGGAGCCGGTGGCGATAATTGTGTTATCCTGGATTTTTTAAAATGAAAACAAAGGGTCAGAGTCAAAGAGGCAGGAGATGATTTACATTACTCTCTATTTATAACGGGGTTCAATTCAAAGGTGATCAACAAGGTTTAGAGCCATGAGTACATACAAGAGATTTTTTCAAAATCCTGCTTGATTGTTTTACAGTTCAACTTTTTGATAAAACATTGTGAAACTTTCCCTCAACAATTAAAATGCTTTCTGCTGCTCTGACTTGTGACTTCAATACAAGTTGAATGCAAATCATTATTTTATGCCTATCTAGCTTCATGCTTTCTTGCTGTTTCTTCTGTGACTCTACTCACTCTATAAAGATTCATTGGAAAGGTCTCTCTTTGTTGCTGTCATCCAATACAGTCCATTCAAACTTCAAACAATATTTATCAGTAATTCCCAGCAGTGTAGTTCCTGGTCGTGTAATTACGTCAATGAAGTGTCAGAAAATTGATGAATGTATTCACCGATTGCCAATTCATTTCTTGGTTTTGCTCAAATTGACACTTGCTCTTTATAATATTCTGCAGCTTTCTAAACAGTGTTTGCTAAAGGTCTGATTGCGCTGAATGAAACTCTACAAAAAAAAGCATTAAACAACTTCCTGTTGCACAATCCACTGCTGCACCCATTTCACTTGCAGTTTAGAGATGTTGAACATCGTTTAACAGCCTGAATCCACATCCAGAAAAGCATTAGAACTAATGTTACTGTCTGTGGCCGTCCAGATAAAACATTCCACACCTTATGAAGTGGAATTTAAGACATTTTAATATCTTCTGAGACATTTTTAGAGAATTGAATTCAGTGCTTTTAAAGACTTCTCAAGACCTGCAGATGCTCAACTGCTAACAGTGATCATATGCAAAATAAAGTACATTAACACCTTTACTACTAATGTCTAATAGCAGCTGACAGCTTTACTCACATGTGAGATATCCAGACAGAGTACAGGCAGCTTGTGTCCATACAGAGACAAGAAGAACTGAAAGAGCAAGACGCAGAAATGTTTCATACATTATAAACAGAATCTATGACATTATAATAACATGCTGTATACAGTGTGTGTGTGTGTGTGTGTGTGTGTGTGAGTGTTTTTACCTTCAGTGTGTCTGTATAGAAGACTTTAACAGTGCAGTCTAACAGAGAGACGGCCAGCAGTCTGTGGTCAGGAGAAAACTTCACACACAGGACGTCTTCCTCCAACTGTAGAGTGCGTGTGTGTTTCACTGTCAGCCTCCTGTATCACACAAACACACACTGTTATCTAACACCATATCACGTACAGTGTTATACCTGGGACACTAGGAATTCTGCATTCTGATTGGCTGGCAGCTGTGAATAAACAGGAAATGAAATATGGAAAGAAAATCTTAAATAAAGCTTTAATGTAGACATGTGGTGTTAAATCTAGTATTTGTTTGTAAGACATGATGAAGTCAGTTATGTGTATGTGTCCCAACTAATTATGTTTATAATGAATGTAGGAAAGACTCTTTTTACCATGAAATGAAAACAATTTAATAAAGATTTTTGTTCTCTGTTGTAACTGAGTCTGTCTTCTTTTAAACTGAACCATATGAGATCATGTTTAATTAACCACACAGACTTACTTCTGGCTAGTCCCCTGGTCCTTGATCAGCTCAAACTCCCAGAACTTCACGGTCTTGTCTGCGCTTCCTGTCACGATCCCCCTCTACACACCCACACGCACACGCACACGCACACAACAAATGGAAAAAAGCCCAGGGAAGCCAGTGGATACAGTTAAAAGATGTTTTTATTCTAATCTGAATAATGCAAAGGTAGAACATGTTAAGGACGAGGGCTGTGTGCGGTCAGGTGTACCTGGTCTGGGGCCAAGCAGATGGACCACACTGCTCCGTTGTGGGCATCTACGGTCTCCAGGAGGCTTCCTGACGCCAACTCAAAAATCTGAAGTTTACCGCTCTGACAAGGAAACAGGATTCAGTGAACACACAAGAAATGAATCCACAAAAATGTCTCTTAGAAGCTTAAAAAACATAGCAACACTGCCCTTTAATTCCACAACAACAGGCTTCCAAATAGCAGCAAATTCGTAGAAAATATGGATCAATAAACCAGCTATAGAATATCTCTATATATGTCAAACCCTCAAAAATCCAACCATAATCTGTTATTTCTGAGTGAGTAATCCTGCGTGTGAATACCTTAGTTCCCAGAATGATCTGTCTGTCTCCGGGCACAAAGAGGGAGCAGAGGGCGTACTCACACGCCATGGTGCGAATCACCTGCAGAGTCGACCTGTAGAGACAGGGTGGGTCATCGTGTTAAGACGGCCAATCAATGACAGCGAAAAGTCTGCGACGAAAACCCAATTAATAACCAGTAGGAAGCTGTTTTTTTTTTTCACCTGTTCCACACTTTGACCGTGTCTCCGGAGGCGGAGAGGACGGCCAGGTTGTCTGAGCTGAAGGCCAGCGTGCGGACGTCGGTGCGGTGGCCTCCGAGCGTGAGGCGCGCCGTCTTATTGGCCGCGGGGGTCTTGTCTGAAGTCTTGAGGCTGTAGGTCTCGACGGTGTTGTTCTGCAGCAGCAGCGCCACCTTCAGCTCGCCGCCCGCGCACGACAGACACTCCACCCATCTGAGAGGACAGAGAATGTATGTGTGTGTGTGTGTGTGTGTGTGTGTGTGTGTGTGTGTGAGAGGAGTTTGGGAATAAGTACATCATTTCTGCAGAGGATGATACAACTCAGTCTTAGGTGCAATATTCAGTCTATTGAGTGAAATACTATATTTTTTATTATTTTTATCTTTATTTAAGGTTTCTGTCACTCTCTATTTCCCCATTGTATGATTGTTTATAGTTTGTATTGATATTCAGCACTTCATTCAGATGTAACGCTTGTTATCTCATTGTATATTCTTGTAGTTTCATTTAAAAGCTTTTAAAACGTCACCAACCTGATCTTGGCGGAGGCCTTGATGTTAACCAGTTTGATGATCTCATCCTTCAGCATCCTCTCCACAACTGGCTCTGCTGTCTCCTCACCTGCATCATCCTGAGCTCTGCAGCAGGAGGCACACAACACGCTCAACAACTAGGAAACTACTACATACAGTGTACACTATGACTATGATTACTAGGTGTTTTAGTTGATTAAGGATTCAAATAGACAGATGGGAAGCAGAAGTATTCAAAGTAATGTGCACTGTAATTAAGTAGTTTGACTTGTAGCAGTAGTAATAGTAATAGTAATACAAGACATGAAACTTAACAGGAAGAAAGATCTTTTTCTTACTTGGCCGCCTTCTTTTTAGCTTTCTTCAGCTTCTTCGTCATCCTCTTCTGCACTTCGTCCTCTGACAGCACGGTGAAGAGCTCCAGGACTGAGTCGTTGCCCTGACGATGGGGGGAGACAAATGTTTTCGAGTTTGACGTAAAGCATTCATCGCCTGTATATTAAATATCAATAATGCCTTTTGAAGTGTCGAACTGTTCTGATAAATGACTTGGCTGTCGATTTTATGTTTTTTTTTTTCTTATTATCAACAAATTTCATGAGCGGAGACAAACTGACGATGAACTCGTCCTACTTTTAAGTATTGTGTATGTATCCAAAAGTCTTGATTTATTTCATTCTTGTGTCATAGAGCTCTGTTGTTGCTCAAAAGACATTAAAAACACATTAATGAGCCACGTAACTGGCTGCAAGGGGTCACACGCTCCTTCATCCTGCATCCAAAGAGTACCTCTCTTTATGAACATGTCACAGTGTCATAGTGACTCACTGACATGTTTTTAATCTTTTTTTTTTGGACAGAGGAATATGATTAATCAGACCTTAGTTTGGCTCTGCATTTGAGATTTGTTAACGGTAAGAAAAATAAACAAAATCAGCGGACTTTTCCTTTAAGGGTCACATTTGAACACATTACAGTGACTCCAGCTGACAGCCAGCTGAACACCGACAAGCATGTTGACTGAGTCTGTGCCTGCATGAGAGGAAAATAACTTGTCAGTTCGATGTTTTTCTAATCCAAACAACGGATTGGCCAAGCTCATCAAACGGTCCCGTCTCGGTCTCATGTGGTCGGAAAACACAAACAAATAATGAGACAGACATTTTGCAGATGGGTCTGTGAAGCGTTTCTTTGCTCTGCTGCTGTCAGTCTGTGGTCTGCTGGAAGTTTGTGAGTTTTACACTTCTTGATGGAACGCTGACGTCGTTCGTATATTGTGTGTTTGTGCGTTTTTTCGTGAGCGGTCTGAGGGTATTCGGAGATGTTTCGGCACTCACGTGGCAGGCGATGACTCGGGCCTTGCCGTCTGTTGTTATCGACACCACTCGGTCTCGGGCCTCTCTGAGGATGGAGCCCGCTTTCTTACAACTCAAGATCCGCTGAGAGACGAAGAAAAAGAGAGAGAGAGGAACAAGTGTGAAGCCAAGAAGAGGAAAAAAAGAAGATTTGGCACTGTTCTCCTGCTCCTGTTATTTACATGAACCATAAGAAATGACATTTCTCAAACCTCTTCAGGACTCTCATCCAGCTCTTCCTTGTTGTCTTCATCATCATCATCATCATCATCATCATCCAGCAGTGATTTCCCCTTCTTCACCTTGGGCTCACCTTCAGCTTTTTCCTGAGCAGGACCGGACAGAGTTCAATAATAACATACTATACTGCACAAAGCCTGCTGCCTGTGATGTAGTACAGGGTCCTTGTTGCAGGGTTCATAATCAGGGTTTCAATCAATAATCAATTCACTTGATGGTGGGATTTTTTAGCTTTTAAACCTCACACTTATCTGTTTTATCAAGATTTTTTTAATTTTAGTTTTGCTTGTTTTTTTGTGATAAGCATTCACTGTATTCAATGTAGTTAATGATGCAATGCAACAACTAGTGTCAAATACAGCAGCTAATAAATGATACAAATATTCTAATACAGAAGAATCAACAAGCACATAAACTATTTCTTTCTTTGGGATTCAATTCTGACAAAGTTTCCATAGATGGCAGCGATTCTTTTTTTATTCCTAATAAATTTGAAACACAATAAACCAAATATCAATCGGTTATAAAGAGAACTGAGATCTTCCTCACCTCCTGCAGGTAGCTGATGTCCCAGGCTCGAAGTTCACTGTCTGCTGAGCCTGTTAGCAGCCTGTTCCCCTGGTTCAACAGCGCCATGCCCCACACCTAACACGCACACACACACACAGAGAGAGAGAGAGAGAGAGAGCTGTAATGTAACTGTCCAGTACATGATTTATTTCACTTTTTGTTACAATAAACCAAAACCAATGAAGATGTGTAGAAATGTGTGAGTGTTGTTAGCATTTCCTCTTAAATTTCAAGATGTACATTCTTGCTGACGACACTGTGTCTCAGTCAGAGTGAACTACTCATCAACCCACATCCATTCCATCCTGTCTCCTCTGCCTAATGTCAACAGTATATATAATGTAATCAAATTACCTTTTTTTGAGACAGAACTGAAACTATATAAACTCCGTTTTAGAGAGTTTGAAAATCTTGAGAACTCCTCTGACGACACTGCTTGTGTTTACAATGTGTTCAGTCACATGAAGTCCGATCGCCTCCGTTTTTTTAGGCTCGTTCAAGACAGGCTTTTCTGAGCCACCTTTAAGAAATATCCCTCTGAGCCTTCCTCACAGAAAGCACCCCCCCTCCCGTTTATGTGAATGACTATAAAGTAAGGAGACACTCACCTCACTGCGGTGGCCCACCATAGTCTTGAAGCAATGCTGTGTGTCCAGGTCCCACCACTTCACAAAGCTGTCCTTGGAGCTGCACAGAGGGACAGACTGTGTTAGTAACGCTGCACGTCTTGAATTGAACAGTATTAAACTTAAATGTAACACCTGAAAGCTCAAATTGAATCCACATGCAAGTTCACCACCTCACACCTACCACATACATGCATGGTGCATACAAAGCAGATATTTGAGTGACGACATCTGAGAAAAGTCATAATCCCAAATTAGTATCGAATTCAAATGGAAGCCTCAGCAGCTGGTGTAGAAGTCACCACTGTAACTCTGCTGATAAGAGCCCTAAAGCGCTCGCTTCCATCTGTGAGTACGGAGCTCTGCGCAATATGGCATGAGCTCTTTAATACGGAATGAACAGCTGCTGTGAAAGTGACACAAAAAGCACGACTTTTTATCTGTTTGAATCCATGAAAAATGATATTTGACATTCGATTGCGTGCCGTCAATTTTGTTTTCTGAACTTCTGCCAGTGAAGAAGCTGCAATATCAACATCTGGCAGCAGGTTAGAATTGATTTGCCTTTTTTTTTTTTGGCTTGAGAATAAGATTTCCTCTTCTCCTACATACGGAGCACACGTGTGCGAAAAGTGTGTGAAGAGGTCTCTTAAAACTATAATAACGACGAGTGGAAATCATTTACAGTACAGGATTTTTAGAGTGAGAAATCTCCAGTGTGACATTAGAACTGTGATATATCGTCTCAGAAATAATTGCGATAAACGATATTATTGTCATTTGAAGATCATTTTATACCACTGATATAATGATAATATAATAGTATAATAATGATTGGAGAGTGGGTGCTACACTTGTGTAAAAACACAGACTACCATTATGGTTGAGGACATAGTTATTTACCTTTAATTCTTCTACAGTCTCCACTCAGGACGTACACAGTGAGGAATGGAGGACACTACTTGTTTAGTCAATGTGACATGAATAGCCTCTTAGCTGCTAATGTGAGTTCTGGCAATACTGAAAAAATGAGTCCATATATAGACATGATGATGTTCATAATTATGTTATTGTATGATAAATCGATAACGTAATTATTGTGGCAGGCTTATGTGACACATCTGACTTTTCTTTGTTTTCACTGATTCTAAGTGAAAATTACAGTAATGATGCTTCTTGTTACCTGGTCACCAGGAGGTTCTTGCCTTTGAGGAACAAGGCCTGTGTGACGATGTCTTTATGACCTTTCAGCCTGTACAGACCGCACTCATTGATGATGTCCCACACGATCACATCTGTGTCCTGTAGGGGGAGGTAAAGGTAAATATCATGATAAATATATGCTATAAATATAAGCTGCGTATGTGTAACTGCATTCTCATCTTGATCTCAAAGGTTATCCACACATTATTACAGAGTCCAAACCCTCCTGATTTACCTTGGAGCCGGTGACGAGTCGTGCTCCCAGCGCGTCGTAGTGTATGACGGTGACGGCGGACTTGTGGCCGTTGAAGGAGACGTTGCTCTCGCCGTTCAGCAGGCTGAAAATCCGCACGGCGCCGTCCTCGTAGCCCACGGCGATGTTGACGCCATCGGGTGAGGGGCAGAGAAAGGTCACCTCGTGTTTCTGTCCCTGCAGGATCAGGACCTACGCAAAGAGAAGGAGGAAGACTGAGGTTTATATCCCGACACACGCTACTCATCTTTCATTTCACCGCCGTCACAATCACATCTTCTGCTCACCTTCTCTGCCTTGCGGGTATCCCAGATGAAGACTTGTTCGCACGCGGCCACGGCAACGTAGCGCCCCCTCTCCCCACCGCGGAGGGTCACGTAAGAGATGTTAGCTTTCTGACTGCCGATGACACCGAACACGGCGCTGGCCACGTAGCGCAGGTACTGCTTGGTCAAACCCATGACCGGCGGCCTCAAGGTGACTCTGATCCCTGATACATGAGAACATTGAAGAGACCGGTTAGGATGATCGGGGGTCACTGTCGGCTTTCACCAAACTACCGTTACAACGTTGGAGGAACAGTAGAACGTATGCTGTAGCAAAAGGATTTCCCTTTGACACATGGACCAAACCTAACCAGATCAAAAGTGTACAGATTTATCCACATAATTTGGTAATTATAGAATATATGTTATGGCTTTTGAATAGACTTGATAATTGGTACAGTCTCCAAATTGATAAAACTATCAAATTACATTACGACTAAAATGTTTCAAAATATGAAATATGTTTTCCAATGCAAAATCAAGGCTATTGGACCACTTTTCAGAGCTCTGAAATTGAGTCTGTATCTCTATGTAAATATCCAGGAATCATAATAGATGATTCTCTCAATTTTACATCTCCAATTTAACTCTTGGTGAAAAAACTTAAGTTGAAACTGAGTTTAAAAATAAGTCTTTTTAAGTCATTTCAGGGCCTACAGGAGACTTGTTGCTGCCACCTTTATGTCTGTAATGTGCTATACCAAAGTTATATACATGCACACATTATTGCAATAGTGTTTACCATGGAGCACTGAGGTTTATTACAAATCTCAAAGCCCTTACTCCACACTGCTCTAGATGTAACCACTGACAAAGTCTTATTATGAGGCTATGCTTGGTCTGCTTCCATCTTACCTGCACATATACATCCTTCAAAATGGTATGGGAAGTTACTGTCTTCACTCCCAGGATTTATTCCTACTATCTGTCCCTAAAGCCTGTACTGAAGTGGGAAAAACAGCCTTTAAGTATGCTTCTCCCTCTGATTGGAATCTAAATCAGCTGAATCCTGGGGACCTGCTCTGGCTAAATGATTTAAAGTCACTCTACATGACTTGGAGGCTGACACATCTGGTTACAGATGTTTTGACTGACTCATACTGCCCCAAATATTGATAATTGTCAACGAATACTAACGTATATTTATTAATATGTTATGATTACGGTATTTAATCTTTATTTTCATTGTAAATTCTTGTGTTTTTTTACTTTTCCTGGTTAAATAAATAAAACATATAAAGGTGAGTTAATAGTGACTGATTGTCTCATGGTATCTTAATACTCTACTGCGTGTCTTGGGTAAACCATATTGACTTTATAGTTTTATCGTCTGTGGTCTCACAATAATATTCGTAGAGGTATATTACATTAATGTAATCGTTGTTTATGTCTTATATGCTTATAACATGCGATTAAATACAATATAATCCAACCACAAACTTCTTTTCGGCATAATTTAGCTAGTTACAGCAAGCTAGTCAACGTTTGTCAGAGAAGCGATTGTTTTAATACACTGACTTACCTTAGCGGTGGGCGGTTCATGTCGTCTCGCCGTACACAACTCAGCACGCTACTAACCCCGCCCGCCCAGCTACCACTTTACAACAAATCAAGTATACGCGTTTTTCCTGAACCCACGTGGTGACGTTTCTGAGCAAATGTAGCTCATAAAATCATTTGTGTCGTATAAATATGCGTCTGTAGGTGTTTAATAAAGTGTTGGCTTTTCTGTCTTAGTTGCAGCTCGTTTTATATTCAGTTAGTTTGTCTCTTACCTCTGAAATGCGGCTCTCGGCTGGTTGTGTCGTCTTGTGTTGTGTAGAGCTGGAAGTAGTTCAGGCCAAACACATCGAGCACACATCTATACCACAGTAAAAGAAAGGATAGATTATTGTTGTCACCGTGCACTGCTATTGTGAATGTACGAATATAACACAAAAGTATCGTTACAACTATATTCAGCTGCAGTTTATGGACACAAGTGTATGAAACTGAGAGCTTTGTCCTGATTGCAGCAGCTCATCCGCTGTCATTCTATTGCTTTTGTCTGCGAGCCAGAAGAAGCACAAACACACTCAGAGATTTTATTGTAAACTTGTACAAATAGTCCAAAATACTCCTCATATTTGGCTACAGATAACCCACCATATTATATATATTATTTATTTTAATGCTGGTTAGAGGTGTCAGTTCAACGTCAGTGATTCTGCGCTTAAGAGCAATGCAGTGACTTTTCACAGGTCCCTAAACAGACACAGCGGAAGTGTTTTTCACTTACTACTATTAGTCAGCTGATTAGGAGCAAAAGAGATTCGTCAAGTGCGACAGAAATAGCAAGGACAACACCGGAAATGTATTACAAATAAAAATGTGTGTGATTCTGAGATGAGTACAGGACATCACAAACATCACATTGCAAAAAACACATTAACCTTCATCCTACCGACATACTTAATATACAAGGATTACCAACTGGGGTCCCCTATAAACTACTGTAAGAAACAACTATTCAAACTAAATGTTAACTTTTTAGTTAAACATTATTAGTTATGTAATGTAATGTGTAAGCAAAAAACAAACAAACAAAAAAACAACAAAACAAACAGATCATTATTATCATTTTAGGACAGTTACAGTTAATTTGCATATCGTGTAAAACTCAATTATATATACTTTTCTTTAATACAAAATGCAGCTTTTATCACATGCACGTTTTTCCCCACAAACCCTTCAAAATGAATGAGTGCCCCTTCCCCATGCATATCTACATACTCTATTTGTGTAGGAAACATAGTAAGAACCATTAATAAGGCGAAGGGAAGAAATAATGTGCTTGTATGTCTAAAACAGCATCATTACATTATGTTATTTTTGGCCAATGAAGATAAACAAGCTTCTCTGTACAATATTTAACGTTATTAATTTGGGGCTGAAAGTGAAATTTTATTTTGAAATTTAAAACAGGATGTTGCTGTGAACACTGCGGATAACATGACGTTGCACCAATAAGCAGTTAGCATGGTGGCTAAATGTGTCAACCTGCTGTAATTTGCATTTTTAAACTTCATTTTTGAGCAGTTCTCTTGTTAGCTTTCTCGCTAATATGAAAACTCCGAGGAAGGATAATAATTCTTGAGTGTATAAATTGTCGTGTCAACATTTATTTTCTTCTTTTTTTGCCGTGGACATCACCTCTGCCTGCGGGAAATACAACTGGCTAACGTTAACAGTTAGGTGGGTAAACTGGTGGTTTCATGGCTGTCCAGGAATACATTAAACAACGTATACATGTATTTGTCCTATTGGGCAGTCTGCTGAGTAGGTAAAGGCAAACAGAGGAGTTAACTTATAAAGGGGAACTTCAGTTTTGACGATAGCACGACTGTCTTATAAGACCATATATGCTTTCTCCAAATCATCCCATGTTTCAGTTAACTCCAATTAAATAATATGCCGTGTTTCCTATAATGTAGCAGTGACATAATGGCGAGATCATGCTGTCATTTATAACTAAAGCAAAACTCACAGGCATAATGCTGACCTCAGCTAAAAAGAGACTGAACTAACCATTAACTCCATCGTTTATTACTGTAATATGACATTTGTTCCCTTTAAACATGTGACCATATCAGTATTTTAAAGTAAAGGTGATGAAAATGTTTGTTGTGTCCGACCAACAGTCCAACACTCAGATATTATGCTCAATTTACTCTGATAAAAAGCAGAGACAGAGAGAGATTCTTCACATTTGAGCATCTTTGATAAGTAAACATTTAAGTAAACATGATGATTGACATAAACGATGAATCATTTATCCGAACGAGGGCTGGATTATCATATCAGTATGAGGCTAGAGATCATCTTAGATTTGGGATTTTTTTTGGAACTTTCCAGATTGTTATGTTATTTTATTTTACCCACTCAGTCATTATATCCACATAAATATGTTTATTTATCAAAAATCTCATTGTGTAAATATTTTGTGAAATATGTAATTTTTTTATAATGAAATTATAAGAGAGAAAAGCAGAAAATCTTCAAGTATGAGAAGCTGGAATCAACAAGCGTTTGAGATTTATTGCTTAATAAGTGACCCATAATTGCAGCTTAATAAGATTTTGTCCATTGACAGATTGATCAATCAACTAATCACGTCAGCATTACTAGAAGAACCAGATGCCTGATGACTTTCATTCACACGCTCTGCTGAGTTGCACAGAGTTCCTTTCTGTTTCCTTCAAATGTGACTAACTTTGAGCCTCCAGCACATCCCTGAGCAGAGAGACTGCTGTCACGAATGTATTTAATAACGCACGCACACATAAAGTCAACTTCTCCAGTTCAGTCTAGTTTTTGTGGCTGCGGTGAGACTGATGGTAGCCTGGTAAATGGTAAGATGGATAATACATATTTTCAGGTTCAGGCTCAGGTGACTTTAATAGAAATGTTTTTGCTTGAATAGAACAGAGCCACTGTTAATGTCATGAGGAGGTGACGCCTGTGCTTCTCCTACTAGTCAAAGTGTCTCCTGTGTACATAAGTGGCAGATATCAGGTTTGGATGAGAGGAAGGACTTATTTTTAGAGCCGCTGTCATGTACCAACCTATAAAAATCCAAGAGTCAGCAGAAAATAGATGAGAATGCAGCTTTCTTATGTATTCTTACATTTTAGAAGCTGCAACCGTTTTGCTTAAAATGACAAAAAAAACTAGTCCCACTTTCCCCATTCGCTGTCATGCTGAGTTCAGGTTGATAGCAGATGTGCTCCACGCTGACTCATCTAATCGTTCTTTCTCTCGTTTTGGTGCTTACAGCGCAGCAGCTTGAAGATCGGCCGTGAGCCTTGCGGTGCCAAACAAAAGGGGGATGGATCCTCTGGGTGCTCGCTCCCAGTTTGTGGACACCCAGACTCTCCCCACATGGCAGCAGCAGCTTGGCGATGACGGCAAAGAGACTCTGCAGGACCAGAACAACGGCCTGCTTAACCAGCAGGCCTTCCCCTCACCCTTCCCCTTCAGACCAGACATCAACCGCAAAATCATCCTCTTGTGAGTCACTCGTATATATGTCTTCACACTCACTGCTGTTGTGTAAAAAAAAAAAAAAAAAAAAACTCCTTTCTTTAAGCTGTTACATTTTCAGGAGATCAGAATGTCAGTTAAGTAGTAGCATTTAATTCTCCTGTTGAGGATCATGTCATCATTTCAGTGAAGATAAGAAAACGTTACTGGTTTCACAGAAATGTTCCTAAAAATATCGAATCATCATTGTGTAATGAATTGCATGATAAAGTTCTTCCCTCAACACAGCTATGAAAAAAATAACACAAAGGGGACCCACACATAAATACATTGACCCATAGCTTCACTAGTGGTCAAAAACCTCACAGGGTACCTTTTAAACAGAACTATTATTCATTCAAAATCCAAATGTTTCGCACAATTCTTCTTTTTTGCCGAAAGTTTTGTGTGTTAAACACTTTTGGTCACAGTCATTAGGTCTGTCACAATAATGACGTTATACACTTATTGTACAATAACGGAATTATCAACATCATCATGTCTTTATATGGACTATCATTTTTTTGACCTCAATTTTGCCACACTTCACATTAGCAGCTAAGAGGCTATTCATGTCACATTGACTAAACAAGTAGTGTCCTCCATTCCTCACTGTGTACGTCCTGAGTGGAGACTGTATGAGAGTCTGTGTTTTTACACAAGTGTAGCACCCACTCTCTAACCCCCCGCTACTATATTATCATTATATCAGTGTTATAAAATGATCTTCAAATGACGATGATATTGTTTATCGCATTTATTTATGAGGCAATAAATCTTCCAACAAAAGCAGTTATAGTGACAGTTCTAGTCTACAGTAGGAGGATTTTCTTCTCCTGTTGAGGATCATGTCTTGGTTTAAATAAGATAATGTTGCTAAAGTTCTTCCCTCCACACAGCTATGAAAAAACGAACAAAAAAGTGACCCACCCCTAAAACCATTGACCCATAGCTTCACTAGTGGTCAAAAACTTAACAGAGTGCCTTCTTTGACTCATTTTAGGTGTGTGTAGATAGTGAATAGTGATCACTCCTTATTATTTAGCTTACTTTCTTTTTATTTTCTATTGTTTTATTTGAGTCCACATGTAATGAAAAGAATGTAAAAATATGAATGGTATGCTAAATTTAAAATGTATGCAAATGCATGCATAATTCATTCATATTTTCTATTTTTCTATATTTTTCTCAGTTTATTATTTATTATATAGTTTTGTTGTATTTGTGTCTGCATGTTTATCCTTGGCTCCTTTTTTTTATCCTCCTCATCAAACTTCAGGGAAAAAAGCGTCAACTGACCGCAGTCGTGTGTTTCCACTCTCTCCTCTCATCACAGTTAAAGCATGCAGCTCACACTCTTAAGCAGAACACACACTACTCTTTTTCACACAGCCTAATCACTGGAAAATTAGATTGGATTACATTTCTTTTGGGTGTGAAGTGGCCAATCACCATGAACAGTGAGCATTGTTTTCATCTGGCTGTAGTTCATTTAAGAAAAAAATCTCCTTTTCACATCTGCTGACCTTTTTATTTAAAAATCACTAATTCAATTTTACAAATTAGTCAAGCTTGATTTTCTTTCTTGAGCTAAGCACGCCTCTGATGAAGCCATAAATCCTCTTCTTTTTTTTAAATATCGAGTAAAGAAATGAGATGTTCCACTCACTGAAGAGCCCGGCTCTTCAAGAAGAAAGTAACAGTGAGTCAGAAGCAGCTGGACTTGTTTTTTTAAAGCAGTATTTACATAATTAGCTTCACGTTGGTGTCATAGCTCATTAAAATATACACATATTTCCATTTTATACCATGAGGAAAATATTTGCATCTTATTTAGACTTTAGACCTTCTGCCTAAAATATGTAGCAGGGCTTTTTTAAAATCTTGGCTTTTGAATTAAGGATTTATTAGTGACTAAATCCAGCACATTCAAGGAAATGGATTCTGTTTTCAGCGGGACTGAATTTATTTGCTTTCACTCAAATATGATGTTTGATCTGACTGCTGTACCACATGGTTTTTGTGTTTTGTGTTCTTTGCCCATTGTTATTATTGTTATTATTTTATCCTCTGTGGTCTCAGATCAGATGTTTGTTTTAAATGAACGGCAGACGTGATGCAGGAAACACGTTTGTTTGTGGTCAGTTTTGCCCTGACTGGAAATATTCCACTTATTACTTCAATCAGCTGATAAACTGAGTTAGTTGAAATGTTATGGCTATAACCAGGGTCTGACTGATGCTGGATTTTTGGGGCAGATGCTGATACTGACATTAGGGAGTAAAACAATACAGACATTGCAGTAATTTAATATGCATGTATTAAACTTGAATTAGGAAAAATGATTTACTATACATATATACCTATTTATCTTTGAAAAATATCAGCACATATCAGACAGCATAAACACTGATACTGGTATATCTGCGATGGGCCAATATTGGCCGATAATATCAGTTGACCAAAATATCGGTTGGGATCAAGCTACAACTAATGAATTAGTTGTTTGGCCTATAAAATGGTGAAACATGGTGATAACTGTTTCCTACAGCCCAAAGAGACATGCAACGGTCTTTTTTTGGACCCTCAAAGATATTCAGTTCAGTTTTCTTCTTAAAAAATGACTTCAAATGATGAATCAATTATCAAAAACGGTGGAGCAGTAGTTCAAACTTATAAGCTATAGGCAGCCGTTTGGAGCGTGCAGTGTGAACGCTGCCGCCTGCATGTCTCCATGTGCTCATTGAGACCAGACCAGAATCCAGATCACCTCCATAAATCCTCTTTGTGGAGGAACACATGACCCTCTAGAGTCCGGCTTGGCCGAAGCTTCTATGTATAAGAGTCTTGTTGTTGTTGTAGCAGCGCTCCCCTGCTCAATCATCAGCAGCGTTCACATTCCTTATACACATGATCACAGCCCCATGAAGAACGGACCCTTGAACATGTTTGTACCTGTTTATCATGTGACCCTTTAACATGAAGCAGTGTCTACTGGCCCCATGCGCTGATCAATTCATAGTTCCACCATCCACCTTTCTAGTAGTAGTAGAAACAAAGGCATACATTCAGAAAAAATCTATCATTTTTGGTAACAGAACTTGATTAGAGTCTCTTAGTCATTATGTAGGCCCTAAGGTTTCCTAACCCGCAGCTTGGAAACCATTTACCTAGAAGATGATGTAAAGTGTAGGACACTAGAATTTTAAAGGTGACCAGTGCAGGCATATAATACTAGGTGCTGTCTTTAAGTGAAGCCAATTCTTCTTAATCTTAAATCCTAAAGTATTATTAGTTATTGCTTTTGCTTTCCTTCTTCTGATGCAATCACATGAATAGATTTAATTCAAATGTCAGAAACACAAAAAAAAAAAGGTCACCTCCAATCTATACTGATGCCTGATATGAACACAATACTTAACTGTCTTCTCGTTTGTTTGTTTTTTATTTTTTGAAGGCATTTAATTTTAACTTTCACACCCTGCATGTAGCTTATTTAACAGTTGAGTGAGTCAGATTTCTTAAAAAAAACAAAAAACATGATTCATACATGTGTTGTTTTCTCTGTGGAAAAGGGCAGACTAAAGAAATGGATGATAGTTAGAAACTATGTGTGAAGACTTGTTCCCATGATAAATGACATTAGAGAACATGAGCAGGAAAAGTGAAATATTCTGGTTGATGAACGGTATCCTACGGTGTATTAAGTGCCAGGACAATTTATATACAGTACTTAATGCCTTTGTGCTTCACAAAGTGTGTTATTGACTAAAGGAGCTTTTATACAGATGAAGATCAGACTCAGTAAAACAGGATCTGAGCAGCAGTGACTGCCTCTGTTATTTTCTCGCTCTCTGGTTCACAACTCATCTTTTATTAACCTAAGAAGCGTGATGTTTTAAAAAAAAAAAAAATCCCTTTTCTCTCAGTCCTGGAGGCTGAACTTGTCTTGTGACCAAATGCTTTCAACACATGCTCGACTTAGTTGCTCATTGTTCTTTCCAAACAAACCCTGCAGGGACTCCGAGTGCAGAAATGACCTAACTGAAGCAATTAAAAAAACATTTTACTTAAGTATGTATCTTCAGGGTTGTGTGGATAAATGCGTGCACACTTATGGGTACGTGTGTGTCATCACCCAAAACACATCAAATAAGCATTGTTTGGTGTTTGGAGGTATGATAAATGTTGAATGGCTCCTGTGATGAAATTTGGAGATTTGAATATTTGAATTACAACAAATAGAGATGCATGCTAGATAAATATGAACAAACATCTGACATCTGAAAGTATATTTAACAGGCAATATGCCATCTGAAATGTAATCATACTACTGTAGTGAGTATTTGCTTTTCTTTGCTTAACAGCACCGGTGACGTGGCCCTGCTGAACTGCACCGCCATCACCAACACGAGCAACGAGTCGCTGAACGACAAGAACCCGGTGTCTGACAGCATCCATCAGCTGGCAGGACCCGAGCTGAGGGACGAGCTGCCCAAACTCAAAGGTGGAGCTAGGGGGGAAGAAAAAAAAAGGGTTCAATTTTGAGGTCGAGAAAAGTTCCGGTTTGAGCTCAGAGACGTTGAAGCCTCTAACCTGGAGGCGCGGGACAAATATCAACGTGTTCACCGGCGGCTTTACATAGAAACGACCAAACACATGATGATCAGCTGCTCAGCTGCAATTGAATAAAAAGGGTTGTAAAATGCCAACACTATTTTGATATACAACGTATTCCCTTTGAGAACGGCTCCACAGCTGCTCCGCCTCAGATACACAAAGTGGAGCTGTGTGGAAAACTGAATTAAAAAAGTTTTTAAAGTTAGACGAGAAAATCAAATTATCGATGGAAGTGTACAAGATACTAATTTTAGAGAAATGACCCTCCAACAGTCTGGCATTATTGCTGGAGAATTCTAATTTCAGCTGGGAAAAAAACACTTTTATTTGCAAACATAAGAGGTGTAATAACCCTAGTTTACATATTATATAATTGGGTCAATTCTGGTGTTTTTCTTTTTCTTTTATCACCTTTGCACTAAATAATAAATCCGCTTTGTGTGCGCTTTTTCTGTGCAGGATGTCGGACAGGAGAGGCGAAGCTGACCAAAGGCTTCAATCTGGCAGCCAGGTTCATCGTCCACACGGTGGGACCAAAGTACAAAGCAAAGTACAGGACGGCAGCGGAGAGCTCGCTGTACAGCTGCTACAGAAACATCTTGCAGCTGGCCATGTAAGAAGCAGCCATCACTCAATCTGTCATATAAACATATACGTCACTGCTCAATACGTTTCAGCTTTTCCTTCTTTTCCCCTGATTTTGTTTGACGAACAGTATATCTGTCTGACAGGTGCAAATAAACAATGAATTAATGAAAGCCGCTCAAAGCTTATTAGTTCATCCTCAGAAAATGCATTTTTGAAAGATTGCCGGAGTAAACATCATAAAAAACAATGTTTGGAGAAAAAGCTGCATCTGTCTTTGCAGTTGATTGAAATTTATGAAACCTCACGAAATATGTTATCTTGTTACAGCTGTAACAGTGTAGAAGGCAGTAATTCAGAAGTGAAAAATAAGGGATTTAAACCTTTATAGACATACGTATAGGTGACCTCAGAGAAGCTGTTAGAGCCTCTCAGCCAAGATGTTTTTGTTCACATCTTGTACTTGTGGTGATGAAGGTTTCCATTCGATTATGCCACTTTTAAAAGCTGTAGCATTGAACCAGGTTTATAAAATCGCTGCAGGAATTTTCAAAGTCATACAGGCAAAATATCTAATCATTCTTAAACCTGCACTGCAGAATTTTTACATATTAATATATTTTGTCAGTTACATTCAAGCTCTTGCCAAACGAGTTCACATAGTGCTGATAAAGCACACCACAGCCAAATAAATCTCTCTCCAAATATAAGCTTGTAACTTCCAGTTAGCTCTCTGCTAACTTGAATGGGAATAAAATAATTGAATCGAGACTTTCCAAATGTTATTGATCCAAATGGATAAAATTCTGATAATGAAACGCACCATTTTGTCTGTGTTATGTGATGCTCAAAACAATTTATCAACCGTTTTACAGCTACAACAGCAGTGACAGACAGAGTACAGAGCAGCATGTGACATAAGTGTTGTTGTATTTACTGTCACTGCCAGAAGAGGGAGCCAAAAGCCCTGCACTCCAGCTTTAATGTGAAATGTTGTTTAATAACATATTTTTCATGTAAAATAAGATATTGCATATAGAGTGATGCAAAATATATTGATATGAATACATTGTGCTCCACTATAAACAATTTAAATGATGAAGTACTTATATTATGTGCAGTTGTCTTGTGTTCAAAGAGAGACGGGGTGTTTTCATGTGTATGTGTATGTGTGTGTGTGTAAAGCGTCCAACTGTCACTAGTGTGTGTGTAAATGTGGTGGGCAGTATGTGATAATGTGTTGGGGGGGGGTTTTTTTGCCCACAGAGAGCAGTCGATGTCATCTGTTGGCTTCTGTGTCGTGAGCACGACCAAAAGAGGTTACCCACTGGAGGACGCCACACACATCGCTTTCAGTAAGGCACACACACACACACACACACACACACACACACACACACACACACACACACACACACACACACACACACACACACACACACACACACACACACACACACACACAGAGTTATCTTTAAGGAAGACATACATTGACATACACAACTTTTTATTTGTGAGGTACAAAAATACACAACTTGTAAAAAAATTATTAAAAAGCCCATTGATAGAGCTTTATCAACTCATGTATGTCTCTCAATCACATGCAGACTCACATACTCACAGATAATTGCTCTGAAAAGTAATAACACAGCACTTAACTGGAGTTCCTCGAGTACACACACACACACACACACACAACATGGTTATATGCTCCAAATTAGATCAACAAATTCTGCAGGCAAACAGACGCACCTTTCACTATAGCACACACTTAGATCTTTTATGTCTGGCTGGCATTCAACATAAATAAACCGCTCACATAAGCACATGACATTCTGACATTCTGATATGATCATAATCTGATGATGGAAACAGTTAAAACATCTGTGTTTCAGATGAATGCAAACGCTTCACAGATCCAATGACCTCAACCTCCTCTTGATGTGATGCATCAGATCACATTAACAAAATGTTCAGTGGAGACACAGTAGGCAGCTATCGCCACATCACTTAGCATCTGACTAGCTTTAGAACAGGGTCAGCTTAACTGGAATTGGTTGGATTTTAAAACAAAGCTGTGGGCTAAGTTGGACCTGGACTGGATTCATGATTAATATGTTGCTTATAAGGAGCACAGGTGATTCAGAGGACCACTGCGTAATGATGCATATTCATTCCCCTGGTTCCATTTTTTTAAGTATGCAGATTTGTTTGGGGTTTTTGTTTTACTGTAAATGAATCCTATTGGGTTTCACATTGTTGGTCACATATAGCAAACAATTTGGACTTTTGATGTGTATTCCTCACAATTTTTGTAAAATTTTCTTAATTAATCCAACAACAAAAAAAGAAGATAATGAAAATAACCATTGGCTGCAGCCCTAAGTGTGACCACTTAAACATCAATCCTTTTATTCTTAAATGCATTGCATGTGTTAATCTGTAAGGTAATGAGTGTGTTTTGTTTGTGTGTTAACAGGAACAGTGCGCAGGTTCCTGGAGAATCATGGGAACAGCATCGAGGCGGTGGTGTTTGCAGTGTCTGATACAGAGGAGGTTTGTAGGACTTCAGTGTCCATCTGTGACGAGCTCCCTTTGTTTTACAGTTTAAGTAACTGTGAAGGTGTGTTTGGGGGAAAAAAGGGTTAATATCTGGTGTGGCCTGTGTGAGTCCAGACTACATACACATATATATTATTTGAAAATATCAGTAAATTATATTAACGTGTCACTATGTGACATGATTTCTGGGAGGCAAAGTTACTTAAAGTGTTAACAAAAAAGGAAGTAGCAGTAAACTATATAACAATAGCAACGGGCACATTCCACAAATAGTACAATAGTGCAAGGCCAAAACAATGCACAATCATACATTAAAATGATAAACTCAACACTTAGTTTTACAAGAGCACCAGTCAAGATACTTCTATTTTGCATTTGTATAATACTAATTTTTTCCATCACAAAATGATAATATCATCTTAACAAGTTGAATCTTTAAAAAAAATGTCCATGAATTTGAGAACATCTTAGTATTTGCTATGTCCCCGTTTTGCTTTTGCTGGCATGGACAAAACCTGATGAGTCATTTTATCCCAGCATGATTTGACAATCTTCCAAGGAGCTTCTTGTGATGTCACAGCATGATCGGCTTTCTCGGTCCTAAAGGGCCCCCCCATAAATGTTCAGCGGCTTTGAGGTCAGATGACTGTGGAGGAAAGTCCAGGACAGTCAGCACTCCTTGATCTTGTTTGGTCTTCAAGTAGTTCTTGTAAAGCTTTGAGGTGTGTTTGGAGTCATTATCCTGCTGCAGTATGAATCCTTCTCCACAAATTAGACGGTACAACATGTCTCTGAAGAATGGATATGGGTATAGTCAGTACAATGCAGGGGTCCAACTCCAAGTCAACCCCCCACCCTCATCTCCTTACAACAGTCTTCTATCACTGCCATTGATCTCAACCTTGGATTTATCAGTAAATAGGACTTTTTTCTAGTCATCCACTGTGAAATGCTGTTTTTTTTAGCCCACCCCAAACGTTTGGCCTTGTTTCCCCTTCCTTAGAAGTGGTTTAGAAACTTTCTCAGTCTCTGAGTCCGCTACAACCCAGCCTTCTTTCGACAGCGCTTTTGCTGATTGGAGTCTTGTTTTCTTTATTTAGCAAATTCTGTATCTGTGATGAAGTTGCTTTTCTATCTCTCAGAGAACTAATCTTGATGGATTGATCTTCTGATTGTGTGGTCACTTATAGCCTGCCTGATTGTGCTTTGGACACAACCGATCCAGTTTATGCAAAGTGTTTGAGTTCCAATGCACTGACTCCTTTAGAAACCTTTACTATAGCCGTGATTTCACGCTGACAGAGCCGCTCTTTGCTTAGAATAACAATTTGACTTCTGACACTTTCACTTAGTTCTGATGCAATGTTTCCCACTTTCACAAAGCTACTTAACAAAGATCTGCTATTTTTAACCCAGCCTCTGATGAGTAGATCAAATTCACCTGAGTGTCATCTTAATAACTCACGGAAATGTAACCTTTTGTACAAAGTAGTTAACTGCTGACCTAGAAACGGTGCAGAATATTAAATATTTCTTCTTTATTTTACATGTCAAACTTTCTATTTTGTCCAGGTTTAAGTGGATGTCTTGTTTAGAATATACTGAGGGTTTAAAGTTCACAGATTTAAACATGAATACTGTGTGTGTGTCTGTCTGTCTGTGTGTGTTCCTCCAGCCGGTGTACAAAAAGTTACTGCCTCTGTACTACCCTCGTTCCGAGGAAGAGGAGAAGGCCTGCCTGCCTCTCATCCCAGCTGACATCGGCAACTCTGAGGGCGAACCCGTCGTCCCTGAGAGACAGATCCGCATCGCAGAGAAACCAGGGACCCTGGAAGGTACACAAGTTCAACCCAAATATGTTTATGCATGATGAGATAAGAATGTAGAAAGAACACTCAGTATCAACCACTTTCATGTCAGCAGTCTATTTATAAGAGAGGGCATCTATTTTAATCTTGGAATCAGACCCTTCTTGTGTTAATAGTAGATAGATGAAGGTCAGTTGATGTGCCTGTCTGGATGTAAAAGCAGAGTGAGAAAAATAAACACACACAGGTGCAACTTAATATATGTATTTTTCTCTCCATATCTGTCATCACTCATCTCACAGAGACAAAAGAGAACTATTTTTTCCGTCAGTTTAATTTTGGCCTGAAGCTAAAGATTCAGATTCAGAAGATGGGTCTATGCTTTTTCTAATTGTTGAAGTGTCAATGGCACAATTAAGACTGAACTACAAGAGTATTTAAATAGGTTAATAAGATGATTAAACAACAGCACATTCTCTGTCACATTAGATAAAATGGGCTATTCCTTCTCTGCTGGTAAAGAGAGCTACCAAGTCAGTAAACCTGTCAATCAACCAGTAATTCAGTCATCAAACCACACACTCAGTCAGCCAAACTGTCGATTATTCAACCACTGAGCAGGTTGACATATTAGCCAAAACAACAAACATAGAACAATGGAGACCAGGATAAGTATACAATTCTGATGAGGACAATGTGTTGGAGCTCAGTGATTCACCAAGTCGGTCAGAGGAGGTGGAGGAAGAGTGTAACAGAATATTTCTTAACTGTGTCATTGGAACATCTGGCTGCGTGGTTCCTTAGCCCACATTAGTACCTTCACACACACACACACATACACAGACCTTGTTAGCAAGCCCTGTCCTCCTGAAGGACCTCATATGTTCCTCAGAGTATCATCTGCATATCATCGAGTTCCAGCCTGACTAATACAGAGCAGGTGGTGTTTTTTGGTTGGGCTTTTTCTTTTTTTAATGGTGTTGTTCTGAACTTAAGGTTTGTTTTACAATCTGTTGTTCTTCAACAATAAGTGTTACAAAGATCTTTACAGATTGTATTTAAAAGTAATATATACACTGAATTGACATGAGCTTCAGCACGGTTTTGATACTTTAAATGCTATCCTCTTATTCCAGATGTCGGGCTGTCAGCATCGTTGTAGCTAGTGTGACAGTTGTAAGTGTGTAAAATGTGCAATGAAAGCTGCTTTTTGAGAATTTTAAGGGTTTGTCCTTCCTGGCAAGATGAAAAATGTTCTTTCTGAATCCTTTTAAGCTTGAATGAATTTTGGCCTGGTCAAGGACAGAGGAAGGAATCCAACTATGAACAGACTATTGCTCCATTGGGAGGCAGTTTAAATTTAAATTAATACTTGAAGCATTTTTTTAAATTCTGGATATGCTAATGGTAAATGCAAATGATTATTAAAAATTGCTGAACCAGAAATCAGGGACATTATGACAACTAAAGTTCATATCAAACTCCCTTTCAGGCCTTAAACCCTCATATACTGTATTTTACATGATCTCTCTAGTTTGCCAACTTGTGCTTTTACTTGCACTTCTATTAAATGTGAAGTTTTTGATGAAAAGGCTTGTGAGAGTAACACCACCCATATGTTAGCGTGTGTTTGTGGTTTCTATGTTGAGCGTGTTTCCTCCATTGACCTCCAAGCTGACGTCTGCTGTCATGACACTTCAAGGAAGCAAGATGTGGTTTCGGGGTGTTGATCCAAAGCAAGCATGCTGTCATCAAGTGAAACCCAATAACAGCAAGCTGATGTATACACACTGACAGACAAACACGCCTATTTGGATAGAGATAAAACGCGTGGACATTCATACGGCAATACATGTGGTTGTGGGGAAACAAGCAGAGAACTTGAACTTTGGTCTGAATTCTGCCCTCATCATCATCTGTACGTTTTTTGTAGATGATTCTGAAGAGGAGAGTTTGGAGTCGGATCTGGGCCAGGTTGGGAATCATGCTTTCGCCCGGATGGAGGGCGACGTGGACAAACAACGCAAACTGATCCTGCAGGGCCAAATGTCAGATGCAGCCATGCAGAAGCAGCACCAGAGGAAGCAAGTGTCCAATCAAACTTTCACACGGAGTCTTATCTGATGAATACTAGCATTACCAACATTAGCATTGGCTTTCCTGTAGCAACACTAGCTTTGACATTTTTTGCCTTTTATTTAAAAGCTGACCGAAGAGACAGACAGGAACCTAGAAAGAGAGCGAGGGGAATGCCAATCATAATAATTAGTTCAAATGATTAATTGTAGCTGTTTGACAAGTGATTTTAATGCACAGTGTTAGAGCATGATTAACGTGCATTTCTAATAGCAGAGATCTTTTACAGCTCAAACACTAACCCACAGGAAGCCTAGTGATTTAAAATATAACCAGATTGACTTGACTGTTTTGTAGTGACGTTTCTTCAGAAGGAGCAGTTCTAGTGTTTCAGTTGCATGTCCAGTGTGTAATCAGTTCTGTTTGCTGCAGCCTTGTAACCATGAACCACAAATTAAAACCACTTCTGTTTGTTTCCCTCCTGCAGTTACAACCGCTGGCTGTGTCGAGCGAGAGCAGAAGATCTGTCAGACATCGCTGCACTGAAAGCCTTATATCAAACAGGTGTGTGTGTGTGTGTCGGACAGAGAGTGAGAGGCACTTATAAAGAGAAATGGCATATTGGAACTTTTCATTTCCCAATGTGAATCTTACTTCTGTAGTTTAAATTCAAAACAAAACAATGCAACAAAAGGAGCACAATTACAGAAGTGTGTGTTGTGTGCGAGGCTGCTTGCGGGTGTTGGGTGATCCTGAAAGAGTTTTATTTCTTTTACCTCATTAAACACATCACTGGCAGGATAAAGTCACCCATTTTCTCATTATTGGTTTGCAGGATTTAAAAAAAATAAGGCCATTAAATGAAATGCAGCATCTCCATCTTCTTTCTCTTTACATGCAGTTCACTGTCATCTCCAGTAAGAGGCAGTGTTGTGATACATCGTTGTCTCATTTGTTCATGGTCATAGGTTTGAAGTAATATTAGAAAACTCCTGCTGCATTGTATGACCTGCTTTGTCAAACTGGCTAGCAGCCAAAAATGGATGTCAAACAGGGATATATTTAAACCCTTCTGAACCTACTGACCCCACCTTTTTCTATCGGACATACCTTATTTATTTAACCTTTATTTAATCAGGAGAGTCGCACTGAAATGAAAAATGTCTTTTTTTAAGGGAGAACTGGTCAAATAATTACAGACAGAAAACACAAAAAGAGACAAATATAAAAAAAAGAAAAGAAAAACAAGCATAAGGAAACTTATATTTCAGTTGGGTCAAAACATTAACATACTAGGGAATCAGCCTCTAATTTTTCCATTTGGGATTTAAATTTGTTTATTGAGATTAATTTGTTGAGTTTCAAGTCATTCTGCACTCTATTCCATGCCTTTTTCCAATTTCTATACAGACATTTGGGACAGAAATCATAAAGAAGTCCTGATCAATGCAAACTCTCTGGAACTTTTCTGCATTATTAAAAAAAACATAGGTTGTATAGAAGATCAATAATTGCCTTATATATAAAAGTACCAACGTAAAAGCCTATGCGGGTGGTCAGAGCAGGTCATTCTAACTAAGAGTATAACTCACAGTTGTGAGTGAACCTAAAGGGAGCATGACAAGCATGTGTGTCAAACATATCAATACACTGAGCAGAGGTATGCATTCATAAAAGATCGCCATAGTCCAACACAGGTACAAAAAGTGGCATCAACAAGTTGCTTTGTACATTAAAAATAAAACCCCCAGTTTTAGCTTTTTCACCAGGCACTGCACATGTGGTTTAAATGTGAGGGAGTCATTAGCCAAAAAAACCAAGGTATTCATAAGAGTTAACAACCTCTGTTTCACTTGCCTCAAGGTTGGCCACCAAAGGGATTTTGTGGTCTATTCCTAGAGTTGGTGAACAACATAGGTCTGGTCTGATCTGGTTTAAGATCAAGTTTCATCTTAAGTGGTGTACTTTGGATAACAATAACAGTATTTTCCATGTATTCAATGGCCTGTACAAGAGTTGACACACAGCAGTATATATATAATTAGCATCTGCCACATTTTGACCCAGATTATTTATATAAATAGTGAATAAAAGTGGACTGGATACAGAACCCTGTGGAACACCCTTGTTGACAGATACAATATCAGAACATTGATCAACAGATGTAATGAGATCTCTTACTAAGGTACTTTAATGTTGTTTTCTACCTCCACTGCAGATGTGATGGGACTATGTTTTTTTGGGGGGGTTTTTTTATTCTGACTGAGATGTAGATAAAATATTGTTTGTTTAAACAATTCAATATCTCCATTGTGTCATGAACAGCAACAGAATCCTTAATAACCAAGGAAGGGGCAGCCTGAGAGTTATTGCTCACAGTAAAATGATTTTATGGTTCTCCAAAACCTGCTAGGGTGATTTAGATTTTCATTGGAAACAGACAAATAATAATCAAATTTGGTTTTCTTGATTTAAAAAGTAGCATTTGTTTCTTAGTTGTCTAAAAATAAGCCAATCTGACCTGTTGTCTCTGCCTTAACTCAAGCCAAGTTACGTTCATCAATAGTATCTTCTGGTTCAGAAGAGAACCAGGTGTTGTCCCGTCCCTTTACACTATATCTCCTGAATGGAGTATGTGTATTTATGATTTGCTTAAAACCCTCATTAAAAATGCCCAGACTGTCTCAACATCAGGGATCTGATGTCAGCTCTATTCTACTCAAATTAAAATGAGACAAGACGTAATAAAACCCCAGTTCATTAAGATTCATCAAAATTCCTTTTGACACATGGTTTCAATTTAGGGACCTCAGTGTTCCTGTTAGCATCAACCACAAAATGATCTCTTAGGACATTGGGAAAAAAAACCACCCAACAGCTGAACATTTATGAGGAGCATTAGTCAGAATCAAGTCAATTAAAGTGGGCTTCTCAGGGTATTTAAGATTTGAATGAGTGGGTCAGTTAATCAACTGGGTGAGATTGATGGAATCAAAGAAGATTTAAAATCATCAGATACTGGTTTAAGTCAATCCCACTTAAAATCACCAGCTGAAACAATTTAGCTGTAATTTAATCTGGGTGAAAGATTAATCAAAGGCTGCAATGCATCATTTAAAGCAGATAGAGGCCTATGACACCCAACAACAGTTACACAGAGGCCCTCAGAAATGTCCACATTCAGTGCCAGATTAATGTAGACAGATGGACAGAAATGTTAATTTTTTCTTAAATAGCTACACCACCACCTTTCTTCTATCCAACCATGTCAATATCTTTATCACTAACTGATTTTCTCAACCAAATTTCAGACATTACAACAATCTCTGTATCTGTTGATTTGATCCATACTCTAATCATATCCATGTTGGATAACAAGCTGCACGCATTGAGATGAACAATATTTAGACTAGATTGATTTAAAAACAGACGGAATCAATATACTGCAGCTCAGGGCTAGCGTTAGGCTGCATGCTTACCATATATAAGTAATATTAGAACAATCAACAATTTTCAAGGCATTTCATACATTAAATCTGATGGAGATCTCTCATTGAACACAGAGTAGGTATTTTAAGCCAGATGGCTTTAAAGACGGGTCAAGTCTCTGGGTAAATTTCATGATAAGTTCATGTCCTGTGCCAGCCGCTCTGGGGTTTGTACCTATTGTACAACAACCACAGAGGAAGTGCATCTACAATCAATGTCGAGCGAGCAAAACACATTGGTAGATCTACTCACCCGAGAATAAACACTTGCTTGTACCTCCTACACAGACAACGCACAAAGTGACAAGAAACGCCCCTGTTTCTATCCACAGTGTGTGTATGTGTATATATATGTGTGTGTGGTGAGTGCACAGCAGGCCAGTGCTTAAGTGAAGATGGGGAGGGGGGAGGGGGGAGGAGGAGGAGATGTGGTTGCAAGACCAGGTGGAGAGACCAGGCGTGGTGGAGACTGAGAGACACAGTTTTCCAGACCCAGGAGAGTTTGAGAGATAGATTCAGAGGATTGGAGCAGATTATACCCCAATTAGACGGTCCAGGAAAGAGTGCAAATGTACTATGTAAATAGTTTGCCTTACTTCGGTACAAATGTTAAAAGAATTAAAGACTTGTTTGTCCGCTTCACCTTGATAAATTACTTAAATGTTTAACTGATTATTGTAATTATTGAGAAAAAGCTAAATTGTGAAAAATAAATAAAGCACAATCATGCGCTGTGACAACCAAAATAATCCCTTACCGCTTGATTAAAAGAAACACTGCGTCATTGAGCGCTTTTCAAGAAGCTCTCCAGTTACCAGGTTTTGGTTGCTCAACTCTGCAATCAACACTGTCGGTTCATTTGCCAGTGTTTCTGTGTGAGAGGAGTCTGATTCACTGTGTGCTGTGCTGTGACCTTTTGACCATGTGTCTATGTGTGTATCTAGGTGTGGATATGTGCGGCAGAACAGTGATGGTCGTGGTCGGACGAAACATCCCAGTGACCCTTATTGACGTTGAAAAGGTAACGTGCTGCACTCACTGATAGATTAAATTATATCAATTAAAAAAAAATAAATAAAAAAAAGACTTAAATGTTAGATTTGATCTCATCTGTGTATTATCTTAATATTATTCTTAGATGAATTGTTCATGTACATGTTTCCTTCCCATCACTTTTGCAGCAGTTGGGGAAACAACAAAGACTTTTTTTTTGCTCTTGAGAAGCTGCAGCATTTATTAACTGACACACTGAAGCCTGTACTATACTTCTAACCTTTCCTGCTGCTCGCTCGCTACGTACACACATTAACACACCGCCCTATTCTTTAAAAGCAACTCTACTACTCTCATAACAGTATCTTTCACATAGATGTGCTTTGAAGAATGAAGAGAGGGATGATGACTCAAAACGATTCTATGGTAACGTAGGGTGTTATCATGTTTGCAGAGTGTGCAAGTGAAAATCATTATATTATCATTGATATTAATTATATGACATTTTTGCAGCTGTGCTCACATTTTTGCAGTGTGTCACAACAGAATGAATATAGGGGAAACACTGCTTATTTAACACTGATCCAGTACCGTATTCAGAGTTTTAAAAAAACAACGTAGTTTACCTTGTTGAACACTGATTATGGCAAAGAAATGAAGGTAAATAAATGTATTGTTTGTAACCTATTTCAGACAAATACAGAATATGCAGAGGTTTTTATATTCAACCCCACCAAACACTCAAACTTGAACCAAAACTAAACCTAAAAAAAGATCAAACCTACTACACTGATATCTGGTGCTTTATTACTTTTTAACTGAGCTCCGTTCTCTGCCTTGGGTTTTGAATTTCGTTGTATTCTATACAATGACAATAAAGGAATCTATCTATCTAACCGTGTAGATTTACATTTTCAGGTACTGGTCTGGAGTTTTGATACTGATAATGTTACCAAAAGTATTCTTTCCATTCTCTCTCTAATTCTCAACCTACTTTGAGAGTTATACACATGTTTGTCTAGAAATTAAGCAAGACTTTTACCAAAAAATGATTTCAAAGATAAGGCTGGTTATTTTCTATATTTTTCTTATTTTCAACAAATCTCACGTGCAGAGCCAAACCAACAATGAACTCATTAGGGAATCGAGTATTGTGTGTATCCAGAGTTCGTTGTATCTTATTCCTCTGTGCTGTGAACTTCCATTGTTCTTCAAAAACTACCAAAAACACGTCCGTGAGCCACATGGCTGCACTGGCCCGACTGTTCCTTATCCCCAAAGAGTATGGTTTAGAAACAGCCCAAAAGACTACCAGTTACCAGATTAAATTCCAAGAAAATTTCAAAGAAAAACTTGTTTTGTCTATTTGTGTGTGTGTGTGTGTCTGTCTGCAGGCCCTGCTGTATTTCATCCATGTGATGGATCACATCACAGTGAAGGAGTATGTGATGGTGTACTTTCACACGCTGACCGGAGAGCACAACCACTTGAACTCTGACTTCCTCAAGAACCTCTACGACATCGTCGACGCCAAGTCAGTGTCACATTTTACACTCCTAAATGAACTGAGCCAGTAACTGATATAATTAATTAGATTTTGCACCAGTGATTCTATATCACCGGACTCCAATAAGAAGACTCTGAAGCTGTTATTGCTTTAACCTCTCACCCACCCAAGGGCAACGATTTTAGTGTCCCGTGCTCTATTTTCTGGGTTTACACTAGAATTAACGTCATTTGGCTAATCCCACTGGCCACCCATGTCTCCAGTGTTTAACAGTGTAGAACTGCATGTTGAACATAAAGCGTGAAGGTTTTTTTCTTTTTTTACTACAGATACACACTTTCTTAGAAACAGGCTCCAGATGGATCAAAGGTCTTGACAGGATTCAACATCACCCCGGTGTTTTCCTTGCTTCTCTGTTTGTAGTAATAAGACATCAAGTCTAGCCTAGTGCAACATCTTAATAAAACGTAAAAGTGCAGTAGGAGAATGCTCTCATGCCTCCTCGGTGTGTCTGCTGCTGGATCTGATAATGTTAACAGAGCTCAGCATCTTCTGTGAGGCTTGGCCCTCATTTTGAGCCTTTTTTTGGCCTTCGTTTGGCTCTTGCCTTGGTTCTCCTCTGACTAAGCTGACTTCTGCAGATTGAAGTTCAAATACATTGCTCATGCTACAGTATGACACCACCAACGCTACAGTGTTTAGACTTTGGGTAAAGCAAAACGAGCTGTGAAAAGCTTTTGGAAATCTGGCGGCCATCTTTGGAACAGGAAACACAAACTTGGAGTGTTTTTTCTCCCTGTCAAGTATTGGCTGTGACTCAGCCTAAAAGGAAAACTTCAGGATTGTTCAACCTTGAACACTATTTTTCCATCATTTTAGGTATAAGTGACTAAGGTGGACAACAGTTTTTGATTATGGTATTGAGAATTCAGCGAGAATGCTTCAGCTGGCATCCATGAAACGGGCTGCAATGTAATCATATGGGGGCGATTGTGCACCATCAATGTACGTCCACTAGAAGTGCTTGTTTTTGCCACAGACCGGCTCAGATTGTTACTGTAAGTGCCTGACACATTGGTTTGTGTATGTCCAAGGCTGAAGATGGCTCAGCGTCTGTTCATGCTTGTTCATATTGTACCATTAGTCACAATTACAATTTGAGATCACAGTTAAGATCACATTTTCTTAAAAAAAAAACTAAGCACAATGACAAATTCTCCCATGGAAATGAAAGAGGAAAAACCAAAGAATGGAGGCAGAAAGACAACAGGACTGTCATGAAAGACAGTGAACAGTGGCGGTTACCTCAGAAAAACTCCTGGGTTTCCTGCAGTCGCTGCTCTCCTGAGGAGTGAAGAAGGAAAATAGTTTCTGTAGAGTGGGACCTGTTGCTGCCAGACTCGACAATCTGGAAGTGTTTACGGAGTAATCCCAGCTGTGTAACTACTACAAATGGATTTAAATCGTTTATCAACATTGTCATCCTGGAGACTTTCACCTCCACAAAATCAACTGGACGAAAAGAGCGAGGCTGGCGAATGCTCAGCTACACATGGTGAGAGAAATGTGATTTCAACACACGACTGCGTGACTAATGTTACTTTCTCTAGCAAGATCAGTCACTGGGCCATCCACAGCCTCTGCCTCGCCCTTTGCAGTTAGCCATAACGCTGCTACAGGCGGCACAGTTCTTGTGTTTAAATCTACTTTCGTTGTCAGGCACTCGCAAGAACAATCTGAGCCTGTTGGTTGCAAAAACAATCTTTTAGTGAACGTACATTGACGGTGCGCAATTACCCCATACGATTATATTGTAGCCTTTTTCATGGCTGCCAGCTGAAGAGCTCGTTCTCGGTACTGGATCAATTTCAAAAACTCTTGTCCCCATTAGTCACTTGGATTTAAAATTATGGGAAAATAGTGTTCAGGGTTGTTTCCCTTTTAATCCGATGGTTTTAAATTTGAAAGCAGATTGTTTTTCTCATCCAGATTTGGACAGGTCTTTCATACCTAAAGAGTAATTGTTAGTCATTATAGTCATTATGTTGGATTGTGAAAGCATTAAAGATGAAGATCCCTCAGTGTTTCATCTCATCACATGAATAGAGACTTCAGAAGCATTAACTTGCTCACACACCAGATTTACTAACTTTATTATTTATTTATTTATTATTCTTGATAAATACAGTATGAGGTCAGTACCGTGTCTTTCATGACAGACCATTGCTCTTCAAACACCCAACAGATGCAGTCCAGAATTTCTCCTGGACCCGAATCGAAAGTCCATCGAGAAACTTGGAAAATTATAAAGTACACCGGAGGTTGTTATCGTAGTGCCTACAGCAACATTATCACAACAAATACTTACACACATGGAGTCAGATGTTGTAACCACGATCAAGCCTAACATTGCGTGCACCTCTGCCTGCAATCAGCTGTGAGGTTCATCTCACAAGGGTGAGAGTTTTCATCAAGCTTAATAGGAGCCACGTCTTCCAAATGAAAATCTCCCAAGTTACACCTCCACAAGCAGTGAAATGATCACAAAGGTTTTAAACAAACTGTCAGGTTTGCCAGACAAATTTGAAAGAGAACAAACAGAACAAAGGCTAATGCTGCAGTTGTTACCCAAACTGTTGCACGGACCCACTAAGCGCAACAAAGAACCATTACCAATATTTCATTGGCGCTCTCTCTCAGTTTTATCTCCAAAGTAAAGTATTTTAGATCATCTTCGACAAACTGTTGGTAAACTGTGGCCTTTTTTTAAATTTTTTTTTTTTACAACCTTTCCAGTTGTTTAACCACGTGTTTTGGTCCCCTGTTGTGCTTACATGTTCCCAGATCTCAGCAATTACTTGTTAATATCTTCAATAACCAATAAACATTCATAACCCATTGTATCTTTTGCCAAAATGAGGAAAGTTTCGCCCGAGTTGAAAACTACCAGAATGACCTTTTTAATATATAATTCACTGTGAGCCAAATATACTTTTTAAAGCAAGACAAGTTTACTGCAAAGCATGTGTGCTATAGACAAAGACAACAGATACAAAATACTGTTACAATTTGGAAAGAATCATTTTGTATTTGTCTGACTTGATATTCAAGGGGGAACTTACAGAGAAACTCCAGAGCCCACGGTCTTAATAAGCATTTCTAGTTCTAGTCTCTTTCTAGTTTTTAGTAACCACAACCAAACAAGCTTCCTGTGTTCGTGGGGAACTCCATGAAGTCAATTTGTACCTTTCAACCCTCATGTTCCTTTATTCATAACTTCCTGAGACTGCTCATTCAGTTGGTCTTGCCACACCTCACTTTACCCTTTTCTATCTGAAAAGTCCAGTCAAGAGTTAAATTAGTATTCAGTAGTTGCTTTTCTTTAAGTGGTGCACTTAAACTTCAAATGTAGGCACATTTTCACAATGTTTCCTGTTTATTTTAGAAGAAAATATCATCCAAAGATTTCCAAAATCTCATGCTGGCATTTCAATCACACACTGATAAATTGGAAGAAAAGAATGCCACACAAAAATTCCCCATTCATACAATCAATGTTGAAAATGAATGAAAACAGCTTCACTCAGCTTCCCTTTTCATCGGAACATGAAACCTCATTCAGTCATGAACGATAACTATGACTGTTTAAGAGCATTTTGCTGATTCACAACAGAAAGTTGTAGCTCAGGGTATAATGACAACTACTTTTAAAATGTCAAGGTTATTTAAAGTTCCACAGACTCTCTGCAAACTTTGAGCCTTGGCATATAAAACCTTACTAATGAGAAGATGGACTGGTAAGACTGCAGTTTGGACTGGTTTGAAACACAGCAACCAACCGAATTAAATGTTTTTATTTATTTGTAAAACTTTTTAAAGATTTTTTTAATGCCTTTTTTTTTTGCATTCATTTGAAAATGTAGAGAGAAAAAAGACATAGGCTTGGTAGTGCTCCATGTTTTGGTGAGCAGTCTGCTTCTTTATTCCATGATTCATTTTTAACACAACTTTAGTGGATGGTTATAAAGTATATAAGACTCCTTACAGTATTATGGGGCCACAGGCAGCTCAAGTAGGAAACAAACCATTTCCTCTGGTAATTGTTGAGCTTTTTCTGTCCAACAGGGCAAACTACACAAATGTGTTTTAGTTCATGTTCACATTTCATAGAAATACATCTTCCATCTTTAATGTTATCAAAGGCGTATAGTTTTATACTTTACCCCAACTCATTTCAGGATGTGTAATTCTGAAGCAATTTTTCTCACTTTGCCCTCTCAAGTAGTCACTCTTAGCCAGGCAGTGTTGATCTACACAGGCACTGGAACCACTAACCCTGGCCAGGCATGTCAGCATGTTCAACCCATCAAGCTATTGATTTGCTACAGATGCATCTTGGCTCCAGACGACTTAACCAGCAGACTGAAGCCAAACATAAAAACAAAAAAGTTTCCAGTTCTGTCTGGCTGTGTTGAGAAATGTTGATTACTTTGTCCAGGAGACAGACGAGGTTGTGAGATTGATTAATATTTTTGGCCCCGTAGGGACCGGCGCTGGACCAAACGAGCAGCCGTACGTCATGCTTTAGAACTCTTGATCCCCCCCCCCTGAGTTAGTTTGCCCACTAAAAGATTGAGTCTTCGCTCTTGGCTGACATTTTGTATTCTATGAACAAATGCATCCTGCCCTAGCCAGACCACCACTATGTGTGTGTGGCATGACAATGCAAATTGTTGTAAATGTGGCGGATTATTGTCAACACAATGTACTGCCATGATATGGACAGCCAAGTCTGCACTGCCAGTGCTGAGGGAATTATGACCTGTTTATAAAAGCTTGCCAGTTACTGATATTTAAAAATAACTGCTGATATTTATGTTGTGATCGGTTCGTAATAACACTTTAGGTAACTTCAGGTTCATTGGCGTCAGGAGTGGATGAGATTCACCCTGAAGCTCTGGATATTCTGACGTTGCCATAGTTGAGTTCAGGTCGGTGGCTCCCATCTTTAAAACAGGGAGGCTGAACGGGTGACTCCAATTATTAGGGAGTCATCTGCTTAACTGGCTTATACCGGTTTGGTGACCTCAGGATTGCATCTGTGTTTTTTTGCCAGTGGTGTGGTTTTGTTGCTTCATTGGGCCTCCAGCACACACTGGGGTGGTTTGCAACCAAGGGTGAAGTGGTTGGGATGAGGGTCAGCACCTATAACTCTGAGGTTATCTGACTTTGCCAGAAAACCTTGGATTGCTCTCTGCTGGTTGCGATTGAGTTACTGCCCCAAGTGAAGAAGTTCAAGTGTCTTCGGGTCCTTTTCATCAGTGAGATTTACGAGATTGACAGGCGGATTGTGGTACCATCTGTAGTTTTGGCCTCACTTGAACCAGTCTGTTGTGGCAGAAAAAAAAACAAAAAACAGCTTGATGTGAAGGTGAGACTCTCAATTTACCAGTCTATGCTAATCCTCACCTCTGGGTATGAGATCATGGAGACAAGTGATGTATTGATTTCTTCCTAGACTGGAGGTAAACAAGCTCTTCAGTTCAATTAATGCAAGTATCGAGAGCCTGTGAGTAAGCCACATCTTCCAGTGGTTGGATGTTAGCTTGTGGCATTGGTACAACAGGAGGTAAACTAAGCAACAGGTGTGTTCATGCATGGATTGACAGCCCAAAAAATCTGGCGATCAACATTATACGAATTGTATAATCTATATTCCTGGGTACCTTTTTTACTAATCTGGACAATCTGATATGGGAATGGTGCTGGAGGAAAAGCCAGGAGGTAATCTATCTATTACTTTCAATAGCATCAAGAAATAAATGTTGGACAAATGTTGGTAATTGTGACATCATGGTGACGCTGAGGGGAAAAAGGGTAACCTCAATACCTCATATGATTCTCTGGGGACCATGAATGTCTTTACCGATTAACGGGATGTCCAATATTTGCCAAAATATTGTAATTCTAGACGAACCTACAGACAGATCGTCTCTTCTTTAGGGAGATGATTAATGGCACTGTTAACTGATTGCTGGATCCACTGACATGTTGTATTAAAGCCCCAGAATAGATGGTTTGATCAAATGCAGATGTGACAGGTGGTCTTTAAATGGAAAATCCGGTGTAAATGTGATGATATCTGTACATGTACAGCCTCAGAAAAGCTGTGCTATTGTTCAGTCTGGTAAAAAAAAATTAAAAATTAAACTTCACTTCATGCAGACAAACTAACGTGGCAGCTATATTTGTTAGATTTCACTTAATCACATTTTAGGTCACATTTATGCAGAAGTAGAAATTTTGTGATGCTGGACTCCAACCGAGAGACAACCGGCTGGGCTCACTAATTGACCACCTATGTATGGTTTGGAACCATTTTTGAGTTTTTGCAGTTTACAAATCATTAAATAGTAATCAGTGACATTTTTATATATTTTAATATCTTAAGCAGCGATTCATGTTACGCAGTAATGATTCAACTTGTATAAAGTTCATTGGAGTCCTCAAACTTTTTTTTACACTTTGGTAGCTTTTGAATGCAAATTAGTATGTTTTTGCATTTCTGTTTAGTTTGGAACAAAGATAAGAGGTTGACAGTTAATATTCATGAGTAGCCATCATCAGTGTTGAATGGACAAGAGATAAAGGTGAATGCACATACTAAAAGTCAACCTGACAGAGCATTTACATGTCTTTGCATATGTTCTGCAGGATATCATATAATGTTCTCTGAAGACAGTTATTCAAGATATTGCCAAGTACATTGGCCTCAAGCAGGTTGCACACACTACAGGTTGGTGTGCTGTGTGAGAAGTCAAAGGGAAGGATAATGTTTGCTTTTGAGTGTGTGTGTGTATATATAAATGTTTCCATGCTGAAGTTGTCTTTTTTTTGGGAGAACACTTCACACCATTGGACTCAACTACAGTGACCTCACAGTTGTCTTTTATTTCAGAAAATTCATCATTTTCTCTTCATCTTAGTCCCGTCCTCAGTTTCGCTAAATTCCTCACTCTTTAGCTTTTCGTCTGTGTACTATCAAATTGGTGAGTCATTGTCATAATAGCTTTAAAGTATTCTTCCTCAGGTCTTCTGTTTTATGTATTGCAGGTTTAAAAAGAATCTGAAGGCCTTCTACTTTGTACATCCAACATTTCGCTCAAAGGTAAGATTGTGACATATATATAGAAATTGATATATTATATATTATATATATTATGTATGTATATTCAGGCATTAAGACAAAGTAGTATAGTAGATGATTGCACATTTTCATTCATACATTTTTACTTCATTTATGGCTTTATGTCAGGATAGTCTTGGATGTAGACAACCCAAATTTTCACATATCAAAGGTCTAGTAAGAGTGAGTTAAATGATAATACATTTGAGTTCCAAAACCTCAGACACGAAAGATGTGATGGTCCAGTAGTGACACTGATGTAAAAGTTCAACAGCGAGTCTAAACCATTTAAAGGAATGTTCCACTGAAAATCTGCATTATTTGATGTCCCGACACTGTGTGTATTTAGATGCTAATTCAGATCCAAATGCAAAACTAGAACTTCTAAATATTTTTCCGTTGTTAAAGTAACAAATCCAGAGGACTGTACAGTCTTGGTGGAGGTATGCGCTCTCACAGTGTGTTCTGGTTTATGTCTTTTTGTATTGTTGTTTACTGGAATTTCAGCACTTATTGCTTCAGCGGCCAAATCCCTCTGTGATCATTAAAATTTCATTAGACCTCATCTAGCTCTGTTGTTTTCTCAGAAAAGGACGTTTAATCCTGCTTTTGTTGATATCTTGATAACATAATCATTTATACACCATCCGTAGCCAATTAAGTAAGTAAAAAAAGAAGAAAGATAGCGAGAGGAAATAAGAAAGGAATTCTTATTTCATCTCGCTTTCTTCCTTCTTTTTTTTCTGAAACATACTAGGTCTCGACATGGTTCTTCACCACCTTCAGTGTGTCAGGGATGAAGGACAAGGTCCGTTACCTGGACAACCTGCCGCAGCTCTTCACCTGGATCAAACCTGAGCAGATCGACATCCCTCCGTTCGTCTTGGATTACGACGCACGGGTAAGCAGCAAAACACACACACACACACACATAGATCCATAACACACAGACGTGTAATTGTAACGCTTATTTTTCATGTTTTACTTTGTATCAAGGTTTCAATGCTTATCTGTGTCAATTTGCCATTTTTTTCAAATCTATCAATTAAATTCAAAAATCCTAAAAGTTGTCATTTTGAAGCAGAAAGTTGCTGATCTGAAATGAACATTACACGGACGGAGGTTTAATTCTCCTCTAATTCAACTCTCAGCATTTCCTCATCTTGATTCAGTCCCTCACCTTTAAGATTTAATCATTTTCAGATGTGTTTATGCCAGATGGAAGTCAAAGCTGTATCTGCCAATTGTCAGGGCTTGATCCTTTCAAAAGCTTTGTAAACAGAAACACTATAAATTATGATACGATTCACTTTTTTTTAATAAGCAGTTAATGTTTTTTCTGTAATACTGTTATAGTTTGGGGAGAGCTTAAGATGAACCACCTGTATTTTCTTGACAGTGTGTTTTACTAAATCAACTAGACCAGATAAGTCTGGTTCAGACCAGACCTTTGACCCCTGACTGTCTATCTGTAAACAGTGCTTGAAGTTCTGTTAAAAGCTGCAAAAGACACATCCTGCTTTCTGTAGGTCGGTGAGACGAGGGGAAGCATTTTCAGGATTCTACTCAATGCTTTTTTTCTTACATTTGGTGGTGATGCAGTTAGTACAGTTAGGTTCAATATATTGATCATATTTAATATTCAGTTGATCTGTGGAAAACTTCTTCTGGAAGGTAACCAATCAGAATAGAGTGGTCTCATCAGGATGGGGACCTTAAAGAGGCAGGAGCTAAAACGGCTTGTTTCAGACAGAGGCTGAACTGATGGGCTGCATTAAGGGTCAGTATGAGTTTAAGTAAGGAGGGGTTGGGTTTTTTAAAAACTGTAAATCATGCAAAGATATTCCAGCAGAGCTGCAGTTCTTACAGCAGCTTTATTCTTGTGCACTGACCTGTGAGAAGAAGGAGGATTGAAGAAATATTTAGACCACTGGGCATAGAGCTGTGACTGTTCTGAATTCAAGCCAGCTGTTTAAAAAGAAATATGTCAAATAAGGACATCAGAAAGTCTGCTTTCCATGCCCACGTCTCCACATTTGGATTTCTCATGTACTCTGTGATTGGCTGGTATCTGACTCCGTATTTTGACTTTGCGGTGATATGTACTTTTTGTTGGATGCCGATTGTCAGGCATTTGGTCGACTTGACGACTCAATGTCAGGGACTTCATTCGATAATGACGGCAGTTCAAAAGCAGTGAAATCTATACTACTGGAACCACATATTCCATTTAGGAAAGTTAGCCTACATAGTCTATTGCAATGTATCCATATTGGGGAAAAAATAGTGTACCACAGTCATGGACCAGCCTCTCGGTCTGCAGTCTCCCAGAACACACACCATATCTTACATAAGGTTAAGATTGTATTACAGATAGAGTGTAATACAATGATTTTAACAACCTTAAAGCTTCTTAAAGGAACAACTGCTGCATATAACAGTCCTCTGTAACAAACACACGCACACACACACACACACACACACACACACACACACACACACACACACACACATACACACGTACACAAACACACACACACAGAGTCCCATGGTATTTCACTGTGATATAGTGACACCTGTAACACTGATAAGCAGCGTGAGAGAATGACAGGAGAGCTTGAATTTCCACTGAGTTCAGATAATTGTAGCTTTCCTGGAAAGTGTATTGAAGAGATAAAGAGCACAATCAGCTTTCTGAAGGCCTCCCATTCAAAGGCACCAATCACCAAGAGAGATGATGTTTCATCAAACAGAAAAAAAGTAAAAGCTCCCATTGCCCACCTTTTTTTTTTGTTTGTTAAATATTTAGTTTCTTTCGTAATCCTTTTGCCTGCAGTCAATTTGGTTGTCATGGTTACAGTCAATGGCACGGTACCACAATTGTAATATAGCAGATGTAAGTTTGCCTGAATGATGCATTCATGGGCAGTCCTTTGTTTGGAATTGGATGTCCACTCTTGATGCTCAGCACTATTTGCGGCCCCTCTGCCCTCAGGGTCGACCACCAGCAATAAGTCAACCTGTGGGGGAAAAATGATTTCACTGCTTGACAATTCTTGATAAATTCAGCATAATGTCATTTTAGCAGCACTAATTCCATCACTACAACTACAGAGTCATGCAATACTCACCGTGCTGCTTTGAGTTTATTTTCGGTAACAGAAATACTGTTTTTATTCACTAAATGAATCCAACTGCTTTCATTTAGCTGTTTTTTTTTAGCATGGTTAAGTTACCGTCAATGAAACTCAACACTTTTGTTTCATATAAAAAGTGCTGGCATACAGGCGTATGCCCTGTGGATTATATCCAATCCAGGCATTTTTGCCTCTTGTGATTTGTGATTTTTATCTTCTTCTCCATCACAGGTGAATGGACCGTACCATCCCTCCCAGTCTTCCAATCTGTGACCGGAGACCGATCAAACGTCGCTGTCGGGGTATCAAGGTGGTGGCGGCCTGTCAAATGGAAGCCATTCTTGGACATTATGTTGCCAGTATGGTCTGAACTGCTTACATCTTCTACAGGATCTGATCCACAGTGGGGGTACTCTCCTTTTGTTCTTCCAAAAGGACACAATTAACAGACACAGCCCGCGTTTAGAAGCATTTTACGTGGCAGGCGGTTGTATCTCACTCACCACAAACTATTTGTGGATCTCATATGGTTTCTGGAGTATGCCTTACACCTAGAGTTCCTATTCAGCAGTTTCCTTAAACACCCCTTAAATATGAAGTGTAATGTCAAGCCTGACAGTTGCTCAAAGCCGTTTCCATTGTGCGGTCATATCAGACGTCCTTCCCCATGTCTCACAACACTGCAAGACTTTTTCAAACGCTGGAGTAAGACTTGGGAAGATGACGTCTGTCTGGATTTTCACAACATTTCTGTCTATATTGTACTACGCTGCACTGCAGAAACTCTGGATCAAGAAAAGACTAATGCTGCATTACACTCTGTTGAAAGTTGGAAATTCCCACCTGGTCGGTTGTAAAAATAACTAGTTTCATGCGGTCAAACTCTGAAAACCCCAGGGCTATCTGGGAGGTTGTCTTTGATAGACAAAAAACAATGGTCCTTGTGCGACATCTAACATGGAATGTTACTCTATGTTAGCTAGCTAGGTAGAATAGAGCATTAACTGTACATCTGAAACGTATGTGTATCTTTAAATTCACACAAAGCGTATGTGTGGATTTGAGGTGGCACGCTGAAAATGTTTTTTAAGAGTCGATGTCAGATATCTGCATCTCAGAAACCTCCTTTTTCTTTCTTGGAGTCGTGTCTTCACAGGATTTTTTCCATTGCACGAAGTTTGTAATTTCGCACTCATCTGGAACACAGCAGGGGATATATGTTGTTGCTAGGCTGGTGAACCTAATCAAGGATACCAACGCTGAAATAATTAGTCAATAAATAATTTTGTCAATACAAAATTCAGCTGCATTTTTAAGAATCAGTTAATGGTTGAAGTTATTTAACAGGCAAAAAAGTTTCTCACATGTGAGAATTTTCTATATTTTCTGTATTATGTACATTATTGGAAACTGAATACTTTTGGGGTTTTGGACCGTACGTCACACAAAACAAGCAATTCAAAGACATCTCCTCTAGGAACTTCTGCTGGGCATTATTCACTGTAGTTTATTAAATTTAAAAATTAATACAATAGTTGATTATGAATATAACTGTAGGTTGTGGCCCTACTGGTAAGGTCAGACATGAAGTTCTCTTCTTCAATGGTACTGCCTGCTTGAGCAAGGCTAGCCTTTGTAAAATACAACCTGCTTATCAGGCTTTAGGTCCTTGCTGTCTGCAGGATGCGTCTTATAGCTTTAAGCCGACGGTTCTCAACCAGGAGGTCCGGACGTGATGAAGGAGGCTATAAGCAACATTCTCTTTCTGCACTAACTTATTATCGTGTAATTGCATCCACAATTGTAATTTATGTCTTGTGAAACTTCAGCTGCTTTGCTTCCTGTTTATTCGTTGCTTGAACAGTTCAAATGCCAAAAAAAGAATGAAAATCACTTCCTTACAGCAGTTGGCACCCTCACATGAGGAGGAAAAGTACATTTAGCTGACTTTTCTTTTGCCCTTGCCAAAAGAGTTTAACTTTTTTTGTGCCTGTTTGTTAATCACTAATTTTGCTTTTTTTTTGCACAGTTGGTTCCATTTAATTTGTTTTTTTTTTCAAAATGCACAAGTAGTTTAATTTAACTTGGACATCCAGACTGGGAAGGTTTACCTTATCTATTTGCAAATCAAATGTACTGAACTAAACTTTGAAAACATTCCTGTAATTGTCCAAACCTTCGAAGCAGTTATGATGTAGCAAACCCCATCTGTCTGGTAAACAGAGAGGGTAACACTATCAAAATAAAAGTAGATTCTGTTTAACTCAACTCTGTCACCGTTGGAAGAAATTTCACCCGCGTGTTCTTCTGTCTTGACCATGTCTTCTCCGATTGGCCGGGCTTCCACACACCGTCAGGAAACTTCAAGTGCTCACTAACAATAGATACTGTATCAGCGATTAAAAAATATCCTGTCCCAGTCAGACAAGTCACATGACACTATCATACAGAATTCAAATAGAAACTTGAGGCGTACATGTTGTTGGAGTTTGTATAATCAAAAGGGGAAATGTGCCGTGTCGTTACTTAAAGACTTCTCCAGAGATTGCTGTACTCATGTACGTTTTAAATCAATAAACAATCGATCACCCTGTTAGTAAAATCCAGTCAAATAGATGTTGATCCTGTAATCAACTTCTAATGTCTTTATATCTTATTTTCTAAAAACAAATGGAAGAAAAACATCTAGTGGGGTGCGATAACTCAAAGTAAAATTGCATGAATGAAACAAGAGAGTTTTCCCACCTTGCCTGACCAAATATCTCAACCTGCTTTTAGAAAAAGGAAGATTTGAAGAACATGACACATAACAGAGTTGTTTAAAATGTCATAATTACTACTATGAAATGTCACTTACTGTTCTCCCTTCAGCTATTTATGAAGAAGAACCCAGAAGAGCTGCTTCAGATCAGTGAAATCATTAGCATACATTTAACTATCACAACTGCGATCATGTCAGAATGTATATAAACAATGAGCCAAATTTTGACGTCTTTGAAATGTACATTAACTTTTTTATTCTTTCAAATTGGTGAATGGAAGTTGGTTGTGCATAAGATTTACAGTCTAAATACAGGAAGTGTAAACACCAGTGATGTCACTGTTGGATTTCTTGAATTTTTTGTTTTTTTTACACACTGATTAAAATGATTTTCCTCTGTAAATGTGTTTTATTGTTCAGTTTGTTTTTTGATTAAAGGCTCTGATTTTGCCCTATTAAAAACAATTGGAAGTGTTGTGGAAAGGTCCATCCATTCATTTCTGCCAGTTATCCAGGTTGTGGTGGCATTAGTCTGAGTAAGGAAACCCAGACATCCTTCTCCCTAGCAACATTCTCCAGCTCCTCCTGGGGCATTACGAGGAGTTCTTAGGCCAGGAGAGATATGTAATCCCTTCGACATGTTTTGGGTCTGTCCTGGCGTCTCCTACCAGTTGGACATGCCTGTAATACCTCTATAAGGAGGCATCTCGACTAGGTGCCTATACCACCTCAGCTGGCTCCTTTCGATTTGAAGGAGTGGCTCAACTCTTACAACACCCACATTACTGCTGATGCCACACCGATCCTCCTGTCAACCTCACGCTCCTCACTCATGAATAAGACACCGTCTTACTTGAACTACTTCACTTGGGGCAGCCTCACTTCCAACCTAGAGGGAACTGTCCACCTTTTCCCAGCAGAGCACCATGGCCTCAGATTTGGAGGTGCTGACTTACTGCCGAGAATGCTCACACAGCAGTTGTATGAGGACTGAATGGCTTGCCGCAAATAAGCTTTTCTTGGAAGGCTGAGTAATGTGATCCCCCAATAGTTGGGGCATGTGGAGAAATTATTTTTTGAAACTGGGGACCGTCATCCTGGTCTGCCAGTCCACAGGCACTGTCCCCAATCTCCATACAACACTGAAAAGGAATGTCAGCCATGACAGCCCAACAATGTCCAGAGCCTTCAGCATCTCAGGGCGAATTTCACCCATACCTGGCGCCTTGCCACTGAAGAGTTTCTTGGCTACCTAAGAGACCTCAGCAATGGATATGGGTGAGGTTTCCCCGAGTCATCCAACTCAGGATATGGAGATCCTCAAAGTATTCCTTCCACCACCAGCTATAGTCTGCAGTTGAAGTCAACAGTTCTCCACACCCGCTGATAACAGCCTAAGCCCTGCTTCCCCTTCCTGAGATGCCTGACAGTTTGCCAGATCTTCTTCGAGGCCAACCGAAAGTCCTTCTCCATGGCTTCCTTGTACTCCTCCCACACCCAGGTTTTTGTTTCAGTGACCACCTGAGCTACCACCCTTTTGGTCTTTCAGTACCCATCTGCTGCTTCAGGAAACCCCTGAGCCTTTTTGACCACTGGTGTCCTGAAGGGCATCCTTCTTCAACTTGACTGCCTCCTCCACCGCCGGTGTTGTGGAAAGGTCAACATCCTTAATTCATAGTTAATGCAAAGACAATAAAGCTCATAACTATCATGTGCTACAATTTTTGTTATATAGAAGATTATTATTTTTAATCATGAGTAGTCATATTTGCAACTACTAAAATAAAAAGTCAGTTATGTATTTTCAAACTTATCCACCAAGGAAAACTGAGATCATGGCCGTAGCTACCATTGAGGACACCGAGGTCATGTCCTCGGTATTTTTTTCTTGAAGTTTTGTTTAATTGTGAAGTGAAAATAGCCGACGAGACAATTATCCTTGCATCAACGGACCGTCATGTGACACGTACTTGAAGATTCCCCTGCCATGTCAAAACGAAAGTATCCGGCTATAGCCAGCGGTGGAGTGAAGCCTTGAAATCGCCAGAAATATGTTGTCTACATTTGTGAATTGGATTTGACCCGATTTTGCAAACTGTTCATTCATTGGATGAGCCCTTTTCTCCCTTTCCCAGCAGGCCGTGCTCCATTCCACATTTTAAGAACAAACAAAGAAAATAATATATTGCAGTTATAATTTTTAAATATACAACCATGGAAGTTGTAGAATACTGAAATAGGAGTTGATTTAAGTTGCACAATTGGAAATGATAAGAAAGAACTGGACCACAAGAATGACCATGATTGAGAAATGCACAGCAAGAAAGCAGTATGAATACATCATGGATTCAACCGAATTCACATAAATTATAGTCTCATTTTTGACCTCGGTATTTGAAAAATCCTGGCTACGGCCTTGACTGAGATCCATAACATGCAGCCAATGGGTGATGATTTTTTTTTTTTTTTAAGTGTCCGGGAAAATATTGTAGATGAAAATCTACAATTAAAGTCTCCAAGTCCAGACAGTCAGGTGTTAAATGTTGGACAGCTTAAGCCTGTGCTGTAGCCAAATGGCTGTGAAGATTAAAAACTCCCTAAATCAGAGTTCACTTGTAAAATATTTGATGGATACTTTCAATTTTATATTCCAAAAATCCTCCCATGGCTATGTGTTCCAAGTTTTATAAAAAAAAAGTATTTTAGTAGTGATGTCTCCAGTGAGAAGTAAAACCATTATCACTGTTTACTTTTTGATTGGATTGATTTATCTTTTTGAAGGAGCGTGAGTAATGAAAGAAGGGGTTAGAGGAGGAGAATCAAGTGGTTCTCATGATTCAACTTACCCTTAACTTCACTGGTCGTCAGTATGTTACATTTTTCTTCAAATGTTCTTTTATTACTTTTCAACCTAATGAATGAAACATCAACATACGTAATTCTGTTATCCCAGCATGATGTGGGTTTTTCGTAACAAAACCATAAAATAAAGGAAGTCTAAGCCTAGTACAGCCACTGATTATTTTCACTGGTTAAAATTGTGTGCAGATACTTTATGCAAGCACAAGTACAACAGAATGAAAATACTGCATTACTGTTCATCAAAATATTAAAAGTACAAAAGTATTATTATTGACACAAGAGGATGACCCATGTTAGTTTTGTATTATAGGATAATTGCTACAAATGGACTATGTCTAAGCATCACTTTAATGTTGCTTTTGGTCAAAGTGGAGCTAATATTACAATACATTCACAATAAGTGCCATGGTGTAGACTAAAAATGAAATACCAAAGTTAATAGATGTATTTTGTTGCATTTCACCACTGGATTTTTCACTGCTAATTGCCAGCTTTAGTCTAAAAATCATGATAAGCTATACAAATACAGTTAAGATGACAGTAAGATAGTTATGTATTAATAGAGCAAGTGTTTTCCACTTTGACGTGTGATTCTGAATACCACATGCTTAAAACTGTACTGAAAAGGTCACAAATGTATAGTTTCACTTATTTAGAGAGCCTCAGTCATTTCCCTAAACTGCTGGGCACTGTAGTTTTTAGCAAACATTACTCACTTACAAATACATAGTCCATCTGTTGGGAACTATTTTCAGCTGTGGATTAATACACAATTTGGTCTTCTAGTGAGTATTTCCAGCAGGAGGACATTGTATGTGGATTTAATGCAAGATAAATTACAGTGCATGTGTTCATTGTAATAAAGGAACGTGTCACCGGTGTAACATGACTAACTGATGTATTTTAACAATATAGTGGCACTGGTAAATATGCTATATCAGGCTCTGGCTACACAGGTGGTACTTGTTAGAAAGATCAAAACAGTGTTGTTTTTAGTCTTTTCATGGGATTTGTGGACAAGTAAAAGAATGTAAATATAAGAATATAAAAACCAGTTGGAACAAGCTGCATCGTGCCATGAGCAAAGTGCACTTTTTAAAAGAAGCAAACTGTCAGCAATTTACCTGCAAAGTGACATCAAATCCAGAGCCTTTATATGTTTTCTCTTTAAGGACACAGGAAAGGCAGAGACACGTAAGTGGCTGAATAAGAAGGATAAACACCAGGTGTTTCACCGGGAGTGTTTTTTTTTTTCTCTCTTTTTTCCACCAGTCTCACATTCCCTCCACAGAAAAACAGCATCATGTTCTAGGAAGTGAAGAAGTGGTCCTGCCCTGATTAAAAACCTCCTGCCCCCTCCGCTGTCCTCAACATCTCCCGTCTCTTCACCTGGCCACATCCTGCTGACCACGGTGACCCTCTTTCATCATGTCTCATCTTCGCCCTTTTTAATCTCTTTATTCGTTCTAGCTGGATTAAAGTGCTGAGCGGGGGGGGGCGAGGGATGGAAGGATGCTGCTGTCTGCTCTGTAAATGAAGCGCTGCGGTGAGAAGAAGAGAAAATCCATCTTTTATGGACCTCCCTCCGTGACTGATGGGGATTAACTAGTGGAAACAGAGAGCAGAAGCAGCACGACAACACAGGAAATCATCAGTCACCTTTTGTCAGTGTTCAAAGTCAGGGAGTGAAATGTGATTTTTGTAACATTGAAACATACCTTTATCTGATATATGACAACAACTAATCTTTCTCCGTCTTTATCAGACACACACACACACACACACCATTAACATTAACATCTTGAGATGATCAGAAGAAATACTGCAAGAGCTTTAGACCTGAGATTTGATTTGTGAGACTTGAAGGCAACAATATTCAATTCTCATGTTAAAAAATAACATTAAAAAAAACAAAAAACAATGGTGAAACCTTTTGGCCTTTGCATGTAGCTTTCACATCCAGCAGGTTTCTGATGCCAGTGGAGATTTTTGGCAGTTAATCCAACATTAAAGGGGATGTAATATGCATATTTTCAGGCCTATATATTTTTTTTCTAGGACTTATTTTTATTCTTCTTGGAATATTTTTGCATGATTTATAGTTCAAAAAAATATTATCTTTATTACTCATATTAACCCTTGTTGCAGCCCCTCAGTTCAGCCTCTGTAGCTCCACTGTAATAGTAGCAGGCTTTACATTTGTTTTCTCATAATTCACTGGAAACATAAACTTCTCAAATACATCCGTACATAGGCTAAGGCATGGACAGCTGTTCTGTCAGCATGAACAGACAATCTGATGTCAGTTCGACGGGGGAGTAGAGTAACACTGGTAACACTGTGAACTGAGCTTCATAGCAGACTGAAGCCCTGGCTTTTGACTTGCAGGGAGGATTTTTGCACATGTTCACCATGTTTTGGAGCATTGACCATGTTTAACATAGACATCCAACATTATAATATAACAGTATAGTAAAATTGTACATTACAGTATAATTGTGTAGGGGAGACCGGAGATAGTTGTAACATTTTTGACATTTCTGTCTGTAGTTTGGAGCTTTTTTAAAATAGTGCTTTGCTTGCATAGATGTTATGTCTGTGACGCTAGAAAATGCATGGTTTAGTCTCAAACGCAAGGAGCGAAATGTTAGACAGTCTCAGTTATTCAACATTTAAATTACTTTTTTAACATAATCGGGATTGTGTCTGTCTCTGTGTGTGTTACACTTTCATTTAAACATAATAAAGCTGAGCAAAATATGCAAATGTGTGACGCTGCACTACAGTGACATCTGGTGGTAAAAGTGATGGGGATGGTGCGACACCGAGAGGCCCCCCCTCCCCTCCTCCCATATCTTTCATGTTGATACAATGTAACAAAATCACACCATATATATTAGTGGTGTAACGGTACACACAAGTCACAGTTCGGTACGTACCTCGGTATGGGGGTCACGGTTCGGTACGGGTTCTCTACAACGGAAAACAAAAAATCACATGTAAAAGACTAGCTTTTTTTCATTTATTTTGAACAGACACCAATTGACTGCTAAATAAAAAATGGGAGGTCCACCCATCAGTTGTGAGTGCAACAGTTTGTGCAGCAGACAGCTCATGCTCCACCACTGCTCGTGCACGCTGGTAAATGGCAGGGACCACAGACTGGCTGATGTGCGCACGGGACGGGGGACTGTAGCGTAGCTCAAGCACCTTTAATAAATACTTGAAGCCGGGCTCCCCTACTACGGCATATGGGCACATAGATGTTGATATGTATATGCCATTTGCTTACGTGATGTTTTTGGCCCTGTCAGTGTTAATGTCAAGAGGTGGCTTAAAGCTGCAGTTGGTAACTTTGAGGAGAGAGAGGACTTAGAATCAAATTTGAAAAAGTACAACTTTCAGATCCCTCCCCCTCCCTCTCCGCTGGACTCCTGCCCTGCCTCCAAAGTCCGCCCCCCCCAGAGGAGGCTGACGTGCGCACGACAGCATGCGACCATAGATGTGCCGTGTATGCTGTTGTTGGTAACGGAGGTATCGGTAGTTTTGTCCTCGCTGATGGTTGTTGCTGCGCCATTACTTTCTCTACGCTCCTGAAGCCGCTCTCCTGAGCTGAGGAGGAAGGGGGAGGGGGCTGTGTGCGTAAGCAGTGATTGACAGCTGTCAGACACTCCATCAGACACCATCCTGGCTCTGATTGTTTTTTTTTGTCCAGTCACGATGGATTCTGGCAATTTGCCAATTTGCAGTAGGTGGGGCTAAATGAGCCTGTTTTGTTTTTTTTTGTTTTTTTACAGATTACTAGTTTCATGTAATGCTGTCTTTACATAGTGACAGTCTTAGCAAATATGACAAAAAGTTACTTTTATAAGACTTACCAACTGCAGCTTTAAAACCAGCAGGGATAAGTTGTTGCACCAAAGAGGTTTTTTTTCCTCGCACCAGTGACAGATATGTCGGGGTGATGCCGTCTTATGTGGGTTAGCATGTTTGAGGTGTTGCCAGCGACATACCGCACCTCCGTGAAACATCGCCGGCAGAAAGTCTTTGTCCGGTCCACCACTCACGTGCCATCACCATTATATTGTACTGGGAAGCCAAAGTGCTCCCAAACAGCTGATTTAAATGAAGCCAGCGGCTCCTCCAACTCCACACTTTCCATCACTTTTCTTCTTTGTCCTTTTTTGTAACTACTTCTCCTTCTTCTGTAATGACTGTTTCTGGCAGCTTTTAGGCTCATTACCGCCACCTGGATTAAAGTGAGGACTCGAGTTTTATAAAAACTCACTCGACGTATTCGTCGTATGACTGCGTGCACCGAACCGTGACGCTTGTACCGTGACGGTTCAGGACGAATACAAATACCGTTACATCCCTAATATATATCCAACACGCAGCTCAGACGCGGTTTTACAATAGAGGCAAGGTAGGCAACTGCCTGGGGCCCCACCAACTTCCCCGAACTGCGGGGGCCCCCAGACCAGCTGCCCACTCTCCATTCAGCTGGGAATCGGGGCCCTCAATGATCCCCAGCCATTGCGTTTTTAAATGTAAATGTAAATTTGTATGTTTAAAACAAAGAAACAAAGACAACAAACTAAAATACAAAGAAATAAAGTATCCGTCTACACCCCCTCCCATTTTGTGTTATAATGGACTATTCCATCCAGGCCATGATCGCGAGAGTTCCAAACTTATGTGACGGAAGTGGAGGGAAGTTTGGAAGACGTTACGTGAGCGGTGAAATTGATATCAACAGTTGGAAAATGACGCGAAACTACCCAAGTGGTGCCACCAAAAGAAGGAAGCGGGAGGAGGCGAAATCAAAAAATGACACACTCCCGAAGTTGACAACATTTTTTAATGTTTCGACAACACCGCCGGTTGTCGAGGAGCAGAAGGAGGCGTCGGCTAATTCAGAAGGGGAGGAGGTAACCATAGTAACCGCGTCATGCTCGAGCTCTGACAGAAGAGATGTCAACAATGAGGAGGTGGTGAGTAGCAGTCCTGATTCTGTTGACCACCACGAAAGTGTTGTCATCATCGGAGATGATCCGGCGTTGTGGCCCAACGTTTTCAGTGACTGTCAACGTTGTGACTTAGTGAAGAGAGGACCCGTACAAATGGAATTGGAATTCCCCCAAAACGCAGAGGGTCAGCGTTTTACAAAGGCAAACTATTTTATAGTGATGAAAAATGGGGGAAAAATCAACAGGACGTGGCTAGTGTACAGCAAGGTGAAGGACGCTGTAATGTGTTTTTGTTGCCGACTTTTTGCCGAGGGAGATGAGTCACAGTCACAGCTGAGCTCCACCAACGGATTTAGGAATTGGAAAAACCTACAGGCTAACCTTAAACAACATGAGAGGTCTGCACAACATATTACATGGATGCCTGGCACACACTGAACGCTCGACTTCAAAGTGGCACAGCCATAGATCAGGTGAGACAAAATCTGATCAATGCTGAGGTCATCAGATGCAAAGAAGTCATGAAGAGATTGCTTGCTATTGTTTGCTATCTAGCTGAGCATAATTTGGCATTTAGAGGGCACAGGGAGAAGCTGTATGAGCATGGGAATGGCATACAACGGGGTGGAATCTGAGTCTTATTTCTCACATATTAAAAGGTCCTTGTTAAAAGTAAGGATTTGAAGGGCCCCTTAGCTAAATTCGCCTTGGGCCCCCAAATTGCTAAATCCGCCACTGACGCAGCTTAGTAGACAGTACACAAAGCGACAGGCAAGACAACGACCCATAGCCTAATAGTTAGCGACAATGAAGCGTTCACACCCAAGTGGTGATCAGAAAAGGAAGAGAATCAAACAAAATAAATTATTCTCAGAGTCCTTGCCTAAGGTCAAAGACTTTTTCAGCTGTATTAACGACAGCAAACTATCCGACACCTGCTGCAGCATAGTGGATAATGGACTTGATCATGCAAATAGAGAGCACAATCTGGTAGGGTTCCCTTTTATTATTTCTATTGCATCATCATTCATCACCGTCATTTGGCCTATTTATATGTCAGTTGACTTGAACACACTCATGCCTCCTGCCAAAATAAGAGCTATTAATTAATTATTAGTGACACACCTAATGCTAGCTAGTAGTGGTGCTACCTAAGCACCTAAGCTGATGAGAGAACCGAGCGACAGGCTAGAGAGAAGCAACTGGGGGTGGACGGGTCAGATCCCTACAGTCATACCTGCAAACTAGTCGCTTTTCGGCGAAATTCGCTGATTTTCAAACTAAATATGTCATTTTCGTGATTCATCTAGATCCGTAGAGTTTTTTTTTGTTTTTTGGTTGTTGTTTTTTTTTGGGGGGGGCGGGTCAAGGATGGACGGGACTTACAGAAACATGAGATTGCCATCTTCACAAAACCAATAGAAAAGTCCAGAGCTGTATTTGGCCAATCACACAAGAGTCATTTGGCCAATCACCATCAAGATAGACAGCATCCGTCTTTCCCACGGATGAACGTACAACCAGCGTCAGTTAACTCAGAGATCTATGCTATGGACACTAGCGACAGTTTTGAGGTAAGTGTCGTTATCTGCTAACGATGTAATATGCTGTGTAAATTAAACTTGCTTTGGCAAAGATAATACTACTTTAGCAACGTGTGTCGTGATGTAACCTTTTCCAACATGTTTAACGGTATCCATAATAGAAAGCTTTTCAGCTTGTAATGCTAGCTAGGATGTCAGCTAACATCAGTGAATTGTGTGTTAACGTTAACCTTTCATGTCAGTCGGTTCAGTGCGAATAATTGTGGGAAGGCTATCTCTACTGCAGCCGTACTGTTCTCCATCACTACGACGGATTTCCGTCAATTGGACTGTCAATTTCCAAATATCAATAAATAGTTAAAATGGTGTTGGAAACAAGCAGGCCTGTTGAGTGACACACTTTAGTTTTATGTACTCAGCTTTACAATAACAGATTGAAGAAATTAAGTTCTGTTTGTTATCTCTTGCTGAACTGCAGTTCATTATTTCTGCCACTATGTGTCGCAGTCAGATAAGCCAGAAGTCAAATGTCAGGTTGTCACATGTTGTGTTAAGCCACACCCTTCTCCCTGTGCGAGGAGAGAGTCAGCCATGTTCAGTCAGTAGTGGTCAGTAATGGGTTATGCTGCACCTGCAATTGTGAGAGACAAATAAATATGCTCAGATGAGCTAATGAAAGTTTTTCCTCCGTCGCCTCCTTCTCCGGGTTCAGCGCAAGAAACACCGCGCAGTTCAACAAGGCCATTACTGCATCTAAATTACGGAGTCAAGTTGAGACAACTACACCGCTGTCTCTGTCACACACAGCACTCAGCTGCATCTCTGATACAGAGGAGAGGAGCAGCCAATGTTAGCCTCTGCTGCGGTCACTTCTCGTCATGTTGCTTTCCTTTGCTCTCAGACAGTTTGTTCAATGCAGGAATACTACTACCTGCATATTCATAGCGGCTCCCTGACGCCCGCAAATGAGACACAATCTCCCGGAATCTGGAGTGAGCGAGCAGAGCGCGCACTACAGAGTGTCTGCGCGCGTGTGTGTGTTTGTGTGACTATAAATGCAGCGCATGTGAGAGCAAAGCGTCCTTATAGCTCTGTGTTGCTGCTTATTAGACCGACACCGATCGCACCCACCCCCCCGGACCGACACCAAGAGTATCACCTTTTGCGAGCACTGGTTTCTGTGACTGGAAGCTACCAGTGGAGCGCATTGCTGAACACGACAATAGTAGCCTCCACGGGCAGGCAATGGTCGCCTACATCAGTCAGGCATCCACTAGTGGCACTATAGACATGGAGCTGAAAAAACAATTCAACGACGAGTGCGAGTATTGGAGGCAGGTTCTGCGGAGGGTTGTTGTTGTGACGAGGCATTAAACAGAGCGTGGACTCCCCATTAGGGGACGCACAAATGGTTTTGGGGATGTAGAAATGGAAACTATCTGGGTTGTATGGAGCTTATAGGTGAATTCGACCCATTCCTCAAAGCCCACATAGAGAAATATGGAAATGTTGGAAAGGGAAACGCCTCATATTTGTCTAGCCATGTATGCGAGGAATTCATAGAGCTGATGGGGAAAGTTCTTGCTGAAATAGTCAGGCGAGTAAGAATAGCTAAATACTTCTCGATTAGCGCAGACTCCACTCCAGACGTGACCCGCATAGACCAACTTACGTTCATCCTGCGCCATGTATCTTCAGAGGGAGATATAGAAGAGCGCTTCATGAAATTTCTCCCCATCACTATACAGGAGAAGACCTCTTTCACACTGTCATGGGTGTACTTCAAGAATTAGACATTGATATCAAAAACTGCCGGGGGCAAGGATATGACAACGCAAGCAACATGTTGGGAACCTACAAAGGCCTGCAGTTCACTGGCAGAGTGGATACCCTGAGCCACTCACACACTGAACTTAGTTGGGATTAATGCTGCAAATTGCTGTGAGGACACAGAATTGTTTTTTTTAGTTTTGTCCAAACACTTTTTAATTAACTTTTTTTTTCTTCTCAGGGGCATCCAGTGATGTTAATGCGCCTGTCCATAATATGCATCAGCAGCCCTCATCAGTTATTCTGTCACTTCCTTCTCTTATTCATCAGTGAAGAACTACCACTATTGTAGCCTACACACAACTCTTAACTTCTTTCTCTCTTCACACTGTACACTCACGTGACGTTATTAAGCCATATTATTTTGCCACTGAACTGATGGACCTTCCCTACGGTGGCCAGGAAGTCCAAAACAACATTACAAAGTGTGAATCACTTTTACAAAGCATTAAAACAAATTTATATTTTACTCTATTGCGATGTAAAACACTGAACATAGTTTTCCTCTCTCAACGCTTTTACAACTCATTTCTTACTGACTCTACTGCAACACCTGGTGGCAGAATTTATACAACACTTGACTTTAACTGTCACAGAACAATCATCTAGGTTTGTATTTTTTGTGTTTAATTTAGTTAATTCAATGGTTTAATTTGCATTGCAGTTGGTTCATTCATGAGTTAAGCGTTATATGAATGCTGCCACCAGGTGGTGCTGTAGAGTCAGTACAAAACAAGTTGTAAAAGCGTTGAGAGAAGACAACTCCGTTCAGTGTCGTACATAGCATGAGAGTAGCAGCTACTTTGTTTCATAGACATTCGTATATGTCTATGGTTTACTTAGCAGCTGAAGAAACATACAGGTGGACTGTCGCCGCTCACTTTATCACTTCCATGTCACTTCTGGTATTTGGTACTTTCACTTTCCCTGGAGATTGTGTGATTTGTAAATTTGTCCTAGGACTGGTAAAAATGTTTCACCATTTGTAAATTTGTTTTTCTAAAATATAAATTAGTTTTTCCTTGGTAAAAGTGTTTTGCTCATGTAATTTTGTTGTATGATATGTAAAAATGGTTTCCAAAAATGTAAATGAGTCTCAAGCTTTGTAAAAGTGATTCACATTTTTTCTCTTTCAGGACATAGAATACTGAAATACTGAATAAAATATTTGCTTGGGGGAGGTTTTAACATTTCCTAACACGTTGTTACAACTAATAAATACTCTTGTAGCCATGAAGTTTGATGAGTTTATCTACAATGCAGGCAATGCTATCACAAAAACTGTTCTGTACTTTGTGCGGGTACTACTTCCTCACATGGAACAACAACCAAATTGTGCATGTGCAGAGTGAATCATGTGATCTGTAACTTGTTACTGGCTGGAAAAAATTGAAAGTGTAAAGGGGCATTCAGACCAAACGCGATGAATGCGAATTTGTCGCGCGACAAAACGAGTATCTGTTGCGCTATCGCTCGTGTCCCTGAGGCTCTTCCATTTCTTGTGACACACATCAACTGACAAAAAACACACGTCAGTCAACTGTTGAATCTAGTAAACCAGTAACTTTATGCCGGGAAAGCAAGCTTCTTTTTTTTTCTCAACGCTGATAGGCTGTCGCAGCACGATGTCACGCGATGTCACTGCAAAAGTTCAAAATGTTCAACTTGCGCGTTGACACGATTTTCGCGGCATCGCATGGGGTTGCCGGCGCGAATTCGCGTCTAATCTCGTCTTTGCATTGACTTTACATGTAATCTCGACGCAAACACCCCTTTACAACTAACCCATGTTACAACCATTCCGGGCTCCCCTATAAATGGAAGAAAAGGTTGTAGAAAGCCTCAGTAATAGGCTCCTTTTTAGTAAAATGCATCTAACAAAGACTGCACACTGCCGTTGCTGCTCTATCACAGTGAATGAAATCATGTGGCAATAAATGCAGTAATTGCACAGAAGAAGCCTATTATTAAGTATGGAGACGCAATGTAATACCTGAATTAACCACTGCAACGTAAATGTAAACACGATAACTGTAGGGGAAGTACTTACAGCACAATACGGCCTGATCATGTATGATACATCTGTCTATACACTGTTGACTCCTTTTAGAGACATTTTTCTGAAACATCCAAGACACTAAAAATGACCCACTAAACAAGGCCATGTCTGTTCAGAGAGGCTGCTCAGCAACAACAGCTGTACACTTAAATCATATATAAATGTCATTTGAATTAAGTAAATGTCACTTGAAACTGTATTTTTGGTTATAACCTTTCTCTAAAAACATGAGCTCATTGCGTGGCATTTCGAGGCATGTTGGTTCAGAAGTCCAGGGAAAATGGTGTATTTCTTACAAAGTACTGTAGGAACATAACACCTAGATCTGCAAAGAAGGGGACTTTACACCTAACCCGTCTAATACAGTTTAAACAACCTGTTATGTCAGAACTCTGGTGTGGATCAAACTGCTTCTAAAAATAGTCGATAAATGATTGGAACATGAAGAGGATGAAGATTTATAACTTAAAAACTGAGAGGTCAATCATGTAATAAAATAAGTTACTGCTCCTGAACATGAAATGGTCCAATATATCCCCCTTCAAAAATAAAATTTTATACCATTAGGTTTTCGTGCAGATTAAACGATTTTGTTTTATTTGAACATAGTCAGGCTGGTTGTTCACCCGTTTTGCAGTCTCTATACTAAGCTAAATTACCTGGCTCCTGACTATTTCCCAAAGTGTCAAACTATTTCTAAATTGCACAACTAGAGTTCAAATTCAGTACATTTCCCACCTGGTCAAACAAAGAAACAGTCCAGAGGTCAAACCACACTCTATAGGGTGATTAGTAATCTAAATCTGTAGGTCATCTGTAGCATGCAGTTGTGTTACATGATAATGTCTCCCATAATCCACCCTGACTACTCACATCAGCATGGATCTGTAGAGAGTTTGAAAGAAAGGGAAAATCTATTAATCAGAGTGACACATCTGCAGGCTTGTACAACAGAAGGTTCACATATTTGTACATATTCAAATGAAAGATGATCAAACTAATGAGCCAAACAACGACATCGAATCCAACACAGACTTCAATGGCGCGATGAAGGTAAAAAATAATAAACTTTTAAACACACAGTCAGCACCCATGTGTGCATGTAGTCAGAGTGTTCATGACCAACATCTGCTCATGGTGATCAGTTCTCAGCATTGCCTTATCATGAATCATTTTAAAAACTGTCCATATTAGTAATTTGTAGCAGTATACAGAACAAGAGGGAAATGTTGTGGAATCTGTGATAATGTGACCTGTTTGTCAAGCGTGTTTTGGGTCAAGATCACCATTGTTCCCATAAAACGCGTGCGGGTGCACTAATGAGACCTCCTAGGGAACGCTAAGTAGTTGAGTTGTTTCCAATGCCATTACCTCTTCCCCCTACTGATATGTTTCCCTACTCTGATTTAAACACAGATACTGCTGCAGAGAAGTGAGTCATTTTCTTTGGTTGTGTATTTTATTCACTGTCACTCATCCAGTGTCGTGGTATGTCCCTTTTAACCGCTGGTAACCACACTCCAAGCATTTGTGTACCGAGAAACAGCCAGGATTGATCTGAGCTGTCCAATCGTTTATATAATAAAAAGGGAAAGAGAATACACACGGAATCAAAACACATTTGAATGTCTAAGAGGCAAATAGCACAAAACCAAGAGGAAAATGTGATGCATGGCTCAGTGAGGTGACACAAGAGCGCAGGAACTGAAAGTAAGATTTCTGTTCCTTCTTTAAACTTGTGACTGTGAACATTTAAAAGGAGCCAGACACACTTTACTCTATCTTCTGTCATTAATTTGACCTAAAACAGCTTCATTCAGCAAAGAATATCACTGTAATAATAATGTTTAGCACTTCAACCCTAACCCTAACCCACCTACTGCTCCTACTACAAATTGGCAAATTGCCAGAATCCAATGCGACTGGACAAAAAGAACCAGTCAGATCCAGGATGGTGTCTGATGGAGTGTCTGACAGCTGTCAATCACTGCTCACGCACACAGCCCCCTCCTCAGCTCGGGAGAGCGGCTTCAGGAGCGTAGAGAAAGTAATGGAGCAGCAACAACCATCAGCGAGGACAAAACTACCGATACCTCCGTTACCAACAACAGCATACATCTGAAAGTTGTACTTCAAATTTGATGCTAAGTCCTCTCTCTCCTCAAAGTTACCGACTGCAGCTTTAAGAACAAATTAAAAGCTTTTGCCATCAGGGCCCCTCAGCTTTGGAACAAGCTGCCTGAGGAAAGAAGGCTTACAGAATCTTTAACTTAATTTAAATAACCTCTTTAATTTCTACAGACTTGCTTTCATGTGATGTCATTTGTCTATTGTTTATTGTCTTTTTTATCATCTTTTAATGTCTTTATCAACTCCTTATTGTGTGTCATTGTCTTCGTCTGCCTTTTTTCTTGTTATTATAAGAAATTCTAAATTCAGGTATATCATTTAATTTGGGAGTTCAACAGTTAGTTTCATTATCAAACAATCTGTCAATTATTTTCTCAATTAATCGATCAATGAAAAATTGTGAAGAAGTTAGACATTTTTGTTGTTGCTTGGAAGATTAATAAAGTATCAAAGTAGTTGATTATTTTTTTGTTGATAGACTAATTGATTGAACAGAATCGGAATAGAATCAACTTTATTGTCCGTTCCAAGTATACTCAGCATACAGCTGATACGGTGAAATGCTGTTCTCGACCGATCAATCATTTTACACATTTCAAAACAGACCCAAAAAAAAGACATTTAAAGCACAAAAAAATTAAAGTATGTTTTAAGAAAAGATCCAAAGATGTTAGTTCTGGTTTATCATCTCAGAGCCTCGGGATGACTGCAGAGGTTCTGTCCCCTCTAGTTTTAAGCTGGAACTCTGTTTGGGTCTCTATATGCTCTGGAAAGCAGTGAAACATGTTGGCCTCCATCCCCAAGATGGAAGATTAGTTACATAGTAAAAATAGCCCTCAGAATAACCTACAGTCAACCTCATCACTCCATTAAACACAGATTACTTATGGAAAATAAACTAAATTAATTGTTTTGAGGCTGCATCTGGAGGCAATATTTTATCATTATAAAAATTTTTTTTTAAAAAACAGTTTCATGGAACACAAGTTGGGAGTTGAAGCGGAACTCTGTTGGCACATCTGTGTATGAATGTGCCTTGGTCAACTGAGTTGTCCAGTCTGTCTTACATCACGGCCCAGCTACATGGCAGTGTTTCAAACTGAGCATATGCTCGCCTGATTAAAACTGTGTGCACGCTCTGGGTCTGTCGCTCTGAATGCTGTCTAATGTGAAGGGGCATGATAGGGTCAGAGTGCAGTGATGAGATGTGGCCACTAGGAGGATAAACTGGGCTGATGGACAGAGTTCACTAATGACTTCTATCTATTTTTCTTTTTGTGAAGCCCTTTGTGAATATTTCTTGATAAGCACTTGATAAAAATGCTGTTATTATTATTATTACATTAAAATAAAAATAAATAAAAATGTAGCCTTTATTTAACCAGGTTAGTCCCATTGAGATCACAGATCTCTTTTACAAGGGAGACCTGGCCAAGATAGCAGCAATACAGTAACAATATAAAAATAAAATAACCACAATTATGAAATGCTAAGTTTATTGTCTGTGACTGTGACCCTCATTAAAGTAATATTTTACAAATCTACATTATATAAACTAACAAAATTCGTTAAAGTAAGTCATTTGGCGACTTCTAAATCATTCAGTTAAACTAAGTCTATTCCTGTGTGTCTATGTTCTGAGTTTTTTCATTTTTAAATAACAATATTTTTCCTGGTTCCCGTCATTAAATTGCCCAGGAATCGGGAAATGGTTTTGATTGGATTTCCCGGGAATTCCTTTTCTGGGATTAAACCCTAATGCGCGCACGAATACGTACACAACACGCAACGCATGTGTCAGAGGAGGCAACCATGTTTGAGTAGCTACACTTGGGTTTGAGTAGTCTGTTTCGGCGCAAGGGATACACCACCTTGGATCGCATAGTTAATTTCATTCATGAACAGTTACAAACATCTGGCAAGCTCTGTGGATATAGGTACACAAAATGCAAGGAGAATTAGGACATTAAGCTATACATGTATTGCTTTAATGTGACTAAAGTTAACATTTATCTTCACCTTATCATCTTTTAGTTTGTTGATGACACTTTCAGGTATATTTAGCGTTTGGAGGAAAGAGAATAAATCCACTTCTACTGCCACAACTATCCTTAATTAGGCTACCTTTGGTTTCCTTTGGAGTGGAGATTGTGATCTCCATGTTTTAGATAAGATAGGTAAGAAGATAAGTAAGAAGGAATTTGACCCAGAATGGCTTTATAGATGAACTTATACCAGTGACTGAGGTGACGAGCATGTAACGATAACCAGTTTACTTTGGTGTAGAGCACACAATGATGAGTTAGAGAAGCACAGTTTGTTATAAATCTCACACAATCCAACATGCGAAGACAGTTAGCAGATGCATTCATATACAGCAGATCTCCGTAGTCAATAACAGGTAAAAAGGTTGACTCCACCAGTTTCTGTTTTACATAAAAAGAAAAGCAAGACTTGTTTCTATAATAAAATCCTCATAAGAGTTTCAACTTTTTAACAACATACTGAATGTGCTCCTTAAAAGACAAGTGGTCATCAGTTAAAAATCGTAGATATTTAAGTAGTAGTTTTTGAAGTGGTGAAGAACATACGTTTTCTCTGCATTTAAAACAAGTTGCAGATGATTACGCTGTTCCTGTACTCTGTCAAAAGCATGTTTAAGATATTCAAAAGCCTTTGCAGGTGTAGGTGCGGAGCAGTAGAGCTATAGTGTCATCAGCATAGAAATGAAGAGTTGAGTTAAGAATAGCCTGGTCAAGGTTATATATATATATATAGTAAACAATAATGGGCTGAGAATTGAACCTTGTGGGACTCCTTTTTGTACTTGTAATAAATCCAAGCAGAACCCAGGCCGTTCAGTTAGAGGGTTCTGCCTGTGAGATGATTTGCAAACCGCCCAACTGCTTGTTTAGAAAAACCAATAGCTGTAAGACGATCAATTAAAGTCAAGCGATCAACAGTATCATAGGCTTGACTTTTAATAAAAAGAGAGAAGAGAGAGAGACATTTAAAGATACAGTGTTAGTTAATGAATATTGACTGTGTCCACACGCAGGCCTGGATTCTTTCAGGATACTGAGGCATGTGGTATTTGTGCAGCACACAGTATCAATAGTACAGATAAGCAGTTGTTCTGATAATAAGAAGCTCCAGTACAACATCTGCGGTATGGTGATAATAGCTGAGACTCTGAGGAATGTAAACACATCATTCTTGTTAAGTCACTGTAATAATCAGTTATATTTGGAATGTCTTTACAATGTATGACTAAACTGTGATACCGCCTGCTGCTTCCACTCACTGCTGTACACTGCAGAGTGTGTGAGAGAGACGATTTTACTCAAGCTGAAATGAAATTTTAATTTAAAGTAATAAATTAAATGTATTGATTGATTATAATTTTTTAAACAGTGACCAGTACAATTAAATGACTGTCTATAATGTGTTAGGTCACTTCAACTCACAGATTATCTTTCTATTTAAGAAAGGAATCTCTGTGTATAGTGTTAAGTTGTTTGGATGAACAGTTCTCGAGAAATGTATATACAAATACCTCATAAACAATATCGCTTCTGCTTCTCCTTCTGCCCAACGAGCAGATATGCATATAGCGCCACACACACATTGTGGTCGAAGGTGAAATTACATCCGTAGTGATGACTTAAAATGTTTAAGGGACTTAAGTTCTGTTACTGAATTGTGTTCTGTTAATGAAACTTGGCATGTCATACAAGAGACAAAAACAGAGGCAGTAAGACTGACCAATAGGAGTTCAGACACTTTAATTGGCAACAGAATCAACCAATGGAAGGCGGTAACATGCTTCTACAGTTCAACCTCAGTTTTGGCCTTACTGGGGAGGTTTCTGTCTGGATTTAAACAGTTTATTAAATCATTATCATTTTAATTGATACGTTTTTCAACTGACAACATACATATGCGTTCAGCCCCTTCCAAACAGGCATGTTTTGAACGGGCACTGCACTAGTTATTTCTCAATTTTAAGCTTCATAAACTTGAGGATTTTTTTTAGTGCCTTTCAGCTTGTTTTGGTTGTGCAGCTGCAGTTTCACTGTTTTGGCTCCCTCTCACCACACTTATCAACAGCGTTTCCAGGCAGCTGTTTCCAGTAAAACATTTTTTTTTTTAAAGTCAGTCTGATATAGATAAATACTATGAAAAAAACGTAAAAGACCCAAACTGTTGCATCTGTGTGAGACATTAATGAATCACTATAAGGACAACCACTAACTTATCTTTTAACTGCAAAATATCACATGTGTGAGAATGCAAAATGATTCAGCGGTGCAAACTATTTTCCCAGTACAGGTTTTGTTTTCCATTATGTAAATTCCTGAGGTTTTGGGGACTCAGGGGACTCACTGCTATTCTTACGGTCTTTTACAGGAACAGCTGAAATTACATAACATTGATCTGGCAGACACTTGTGCCCAAAGTGATTTACATGTTGTTGGGGCACCAACACTTGGATGTAGGAGTCATGATTAACAGCCATTAAACCTGAACTGCAGCCACCTCAGGACTGAATGCAGGTTAGAAAGGTGATGTGCTGTCACTTCCTGTAAAACAGTGAATGACCAGACAGAAACTTCACCAGCTGTGGGACAGGAAGTCTCACAGTGACCTGCTCACAAGGACCCTGCAGTAAATGTTACAGTGTTATGATTCCTTTAACAGACTGACAGAGAAACTCCCTTGACTCTGAATGACATGTGGGGCAGTTAAATGGAGTATTTTGGGTGGATTATTGAGGTTACTTCTAATAAAAATGTACCTTATCAAATTGCCTTGACTATTTCCATCTATTAGAAAACACTTTTCCTAGATTCCGCTAAAGAATCTTTGATATTGCCTGAAATCTTTTTACATATTGATTTCCCTACAATTGTAATGAAAGTAATCCATGGGAAAATGTGGGAATTATCACATTTTTGAACACCTCACATCACTGATTGTTCACGTATGAATCCTGCGGAACGTTTCAACATTACGAGAACATGGCAGCAGCTACCTTAATAGTATTATACTGTATTTCTATTTGACTAAACTAAAGGGGTTTAACTCTTGAATACTTGGAATGTATTGTGGCTATGCAGCACACTCAACTCAAAGGTTCAATCTCAATCACAAACTATGTATGAAACCTGAAAAACAGTAAAGAAAGAGACTGTGAAACCCAGTTGTTAGCTCATATTTCCTTTCCGATCTTGGTGTTAAACTTGCACCTGAATTCAGAAAAGGTTACAGGAGGGTACAAATCACTGGGATGTTAAGGTTGCTAAGATGATTGTCATCAAATAATGATACAGGCACACAGTTGCATCCGTCTACTTTACTACAATCCCACTTGGGATAGACTAGCGATGCGAGTCAAGTAATGCTTAAACTGTGCAGTTGACTTCTTGAACTGATGGGTTAAAAGAAACATACTCTTGGTCACGATGATGAACGATGCTTGAAGGCAATCGTGACCTTATCCAACCTCCTCTTCACTCTGCAGCCCACGCAGAGGGATGTGTTGTTGGACACATCGCACGGCAAAAAAAAAAAAAAAGTAAATTGTCTTAATTGCCTGGAAGAGGATCACACACCCTGAAAGAGATCTATCTAAAAGGAATATAATGGTAACAGCATGTCAGAGTACATTAAAAGTACAGAGGCAAAACTCTCGGCCAGCGACCGTTCACAGAGTTTTAGAAGAGACAGACACAAGCGCATTGAAACAGATGCTGAAGTCCTTCGGCATTTACAGCCAAACACATGCTGCTCTGGCCTCACTTTGCTGGAAATATGTTGGACGCCGGGCTTGCATGTGCTGCGTCAAGTGTGTCTGGTAGTAAGATATACATAAATCCTCAGGAGAAGGACACGCAGGCACGCCCCATCTTATCAGGCTTGGCACATGATCTGTGAGGCTGTGGGTTCATGTTCTACATAGATTGACGAGTAAAGGGTGTAATCATGTGTGTGTGTGTGTGTGCTGAGGGGGTTGAATGCAAGTCTTTCTGGGAAACAAACCAACGGTGCGTGGAAGTGTACATGAGAACATTCTGAGTCCTCTCTCTCTCTCTCTCTCTCCTTTTAATTTCTCTGTTTCAGCCACAGGTCGATCACCCCCCCCCCCCCCCCCCCCCCCTCACTCACCCTCCACCTGTTTCTCGGGACCTTGGTGTACTTTTCTGCGTGGTTGGTGAGGAAGTTGGCTTTTGATGTTTGAACGGCTTGCACGATTCCTGAGAAGGGTTCGACGATTTACACAAGCTGCTCAACTTCTCACATTTGTTTCCTTCATAAAGTCCAGGCAAGACGTTTAAAGGGTCTAATGGACCTTTGGGCTGTGATAGATTGTTCTTAGATGGTGTTGCTTTTAAATGCTTGTCCCTTTCCATTAAGGGAGTGTTTTTAGTGTAACACAGATTGTAAGGTATTCAACCCGAGTTGCTATATATTTTATGCTTCCTATTAAACTTTATTTAAACCTCATAGCCAGGTTTGTAAATCTTGTTGAAAGATTTCCTAGAAGAGGGGAAGCTGTTATAGCAGCAGATTAATGTCCATAGTTTTAGAATGAAATATCCACATACTATATGTCTGTATGGTGTAGTAGGCAGTATGTTCAGTTAATTGAGATGATATAGTAAACATCACATTTAATCCTTGTTTTCTTCTTCATTTGATAAACACATTGGAGATGTGTAGCTGTATAAAGTGACATCACTTCTTTATAAGTCAAATGTCTTGTTAAGTTTTTTATGATTCTAGTTAACTTTACTGTAAGTAGCTTTAGATTTGTGACAGAATTGATGGCCTTTTGAAATGGTCTAATCTTATGACAGCTGCTCTGTGAGTCTTCATATCACTGACAGCAAAGGCAGGTGTGTACTTAAAACTTTATTAGTCCTGCGGGCAGAGTGTACTTTACATATCTGAACATCATAACTTCATTGGAACACACACACAGTGGAGAATGTGGAGTTTTAAGTTTGTGGGAATTGTTTGACGCTCATCACTCTGCAGCTACACACTTATATTGTTATTACTGCATATTTAAAGGGATATGACACAAACTTTCACATTTCAGCATTAATTAGGGATTTATATGAATTATTTGAATACTAGATTTGATCAGATATCAAATTCAGTAGAGTCAGTTAACCTAGGTCAAAGGTCAGCAATTACGTTAAACCAGTTTTTTCACGATTTTTCATTGTGGGGCTGTTAACTGGAACAGTGGAAACACAGGTATATATATTTATAACACTGTTAATATCTGTATCTAAGTGGGGAAATGGCATCAACCAACCAATTCTGTTTAATTGCCAACGAGTGAAGAACAAATCGGTTAAGGTCACTTAGGCCAAAGTTGTGAAATTCACACATTAAACTTTAATCTCTGGTTTATTAGACTTCATTTCAGCACTATTCACTGTTCAAATAGTTTGCTGCATCCATTGTTTTAATGCCTCTCCTCCTGTAATGACAGTATGTAAGATAGTAACAAGTCTTTTAAAAAGGTTATATTACAATATTTAGGATTTACAGCAATCTTGTGTTAATACATTTATTTATTTTTATCTACAAAGTTTTGATGTGTACTATGAAAGTCAAACTTTTCATCAAGGGACCAAATAGTTTTTCTGCAGGGTCTATTTGCCTACCACTGACCCAGAGCACAGCAGTATAGTTAATATTGACTCTGCTTCTACAGCATACATTTAAACATACACAGAAAGAGAGAACTGGGAGTTATGATAAAAAGATATCCAGAGACTAGAGTCAGGGTCTTTAAGTAGATGGTGGCAGTGGTGGGGCTGATTTAAGTTAAGCAAGCTGCAGCAGTGACAACTGTGCTTAGACTATATATATATATGTGTGTATATATGTATGTATAGCATACATGTAAGCTAATATGGCACACAGTTTAGGCTGTATTTTTGACTAAATATGGTGTTATTTATTGGATACTCCCCTGGCCTCCCTGCCTGTCTGGGACAATGATTGGCCTGAAGTCTCATGATCATGTACCCAACCCACGTTGGTGGATTAACTATGGGCTGATACATATCTGGATGCACATTATTGGTTATTGTTTTTTTTGGGGGGTTTTTACCTTTTTGAATTTTTTCTGTTTTTTATAATGTATATATAAAAATGATAAATGTAATATATAGGCCACAAGCTGAAACGCATTGGTCTGTTAATAAAGTTTTCCTATACTACAAGTGTTGATGGAGCTTTGACTTTCTTCAAACTGTGAATAGACTCGTATTTTGAAAGCTTACAAACCTCCTAACTGTATGTTTTGAACACTGGGTGCATGTCTAAATTAAGCAGTGTAACTTGAGTAGATTGCCTGAACTCCCTGCATCCATCTGAACACATTCATTAGTAAAAGTAAATGATAAGAATCTGTAACATCATTAAACATCATTAATATCATCGTGAGATTTTAAATAAAACCAGGGGGCTGTCTGGGTGGTCGGAATTTAAACTGGTGAATGGGCAACGGTGATGTAAAATAAATGAAATGTGTTGTTAATGGGGCCAAAACTACTAATAACTATCACCCCTTGAAGGATTTCTATTCAGGGGAGTGAAACAACACGATATGATATATAAAACATTTGTGAGATGAACTCGAACTGATGTTCAGCGCCGCTTCACGCCGACGTCTCGCTCGAAACTTGTTTATTTCGCGGGCTCCACGGTTCACTCACACAACAATGAGTTCCAATCGTGCATATGGGGAGGGGGGGGGGGGGGGGGGGGGGGGGGGGGGTGGTATGAAGACCGGAGAGGAGAAAAAAATAAAGGAACAACCTGAATAAATAAATGGAGAAACATAAGCAGAAACCAAAACACTGGAGTATGAAAGTCATACACTTACATGGCTTTCACTGTCACCAGATGTTGACCTGAACTTAACATCTATGGGAGATTTTGCAGAGCGCTCTTCTCCACTGCCACCACCATCCATCACAATGCCAGATGAGGAAATGCCAGAATGTGTATGTATATGGTATCTTAAAAATAAAAAATAAAAACTTCTCATGTGGGTTTTTCCTTTTAATTTGGTTCCCATCTGTGTTCTGAGTAAACATGTCAACGGCATATAAACTGAGTGATTTAGGACATTTTAGTGATCATGAATGACAATCACATTGAACGAAACTAATGTATCATGAAGTGATCTGGCATTGAGAAGATGAAAGCTGTTAAAGTGTGTTAGTGGATGTCTGATGTCTGATTCAGGGCAGCAGAAACTGTAATAAGAAGATGAGCTCTAGCCGCTCGGCCAAAAGATGCCCCGACGTTTGAGCAGCTTCTCCTCTGCCAGGATGAGCAGACATGAGTAGGTAGGTCTGTCAACATGCTCCCCTATCTGCACCATAACTCACCAACACACACACAATGAACAAAACACACACACATACACACACACAAGTCATAATCAGCAAAATCATCATCCCACAAAACAGATGCTATCGGTGCCACAGCTCATTACTCTTGGATGGTATGCAAGGATGCTAATGAGGTTTTCTCTGGGATCTACAGTGCATCAGCTTTAATCAAGCCAAGTACTAATTAATATGCCTTGACCCCGTGGACCTCGCGAACAGTCGCGCCGAATACAGAAAGGAACGGCGAGGATATGAAAGCATTTATTACCACTCGAATGTGTTCCATTAAACTGGTGGAGGCAAAACTCTTCGGCTGCGAGGTCAGTGTGGAGCGTTCAGCAGCTGCAAAACATTTTGTGCCTGTTCAAGTGTTTCAAAACACAACACCCTGCAGAAATAGTCCACTGTTTCTGCCTCTCTATTGCCTTTTAATGTACTTTGGCTTGTCATAGCATCGCAATGTAATTATTCCTGGAACACAATCATTTCTGATAATGACTAATCGTGCTTAACTCTATTCTGACCCACGCAGACACACACCAGTGGGCGATGTGGAGCAGAAACAAATATCCACCTCCCACCGGTAAACAAGCTGATAGCTGAAGTTGAGTCATGAGCTTTGATCTGTGGAAGGCGCAAAGTTGATTTGTTGGACTTTGCAGAGGAAAAATCTTAATAATGTCCCACTAGAGTAAGAAATATGTTAAATAGCTGTAATCAGCAATCAGATAGTAGGTCAGCACTCCACTACTGAAGAACACTTAATATATGCAGAAATTATATGTGGTTTGTATTGTAGATCAACGTAAATATCATGCTCAATTACCTTACATTACCTGTGCTAAAAACAAGGCAGCATTAGTACCTCAGGGGCCCCTGGGCACCGAAGCTCATGCCCCCCAAACAACTTTTACTTTAATTCTGATTGGATAACGCTGCTGTAAGGTGGAAACCTTGTAACTCATATTTAGTGTTGGACATACCAGGTTAGCGACAGTGACTATAATTATCAACATCAAGAGAGTGGGTCAGACCTTGTGTTGTATTTCTGTAGAGCCTGACAAAAAAGGGCTCTAGGACCCCTGGGCATTTCGCCCGTATGGTAGATCCTGCCTTGCTAAAAAAAAATACTTAAAGGCTCAGTTCACCCAAATTAAAAACAACACAAATTAACCCAATAAAATGGAGGTGAAGGGAACTTTTGTTTGCTCTAAGCATTGAAAAGTGACATTATAAAAACTCAACAGCAGCATCTCTTTCCAGAAGGTGTCCACCTTTATTCTGATAAACCCACAGACGTACCATCTATAGATTCCATAGAGGCTTGAAAGTAGCTTCTATTAAAACCTGTTTTTTAAGCCATGCTAGCAGCTGGCATGTCGGTCGCTCTGTTGGTCCGTCTGTGTGGTTGAGACCGAAATATCATTATCAACTATTCGATGGATTACCATGAAATTTGGTACAAACATGTATCATTCATCTAAAAGACATCTTAGAAACAGATCTGGCAAATATCTGCATGCCAAGATACAACTAGAGGGTTAGGGTTAAGGTTAGAAAGTGAAGGCGAGGACATTTTTTAAGATATTTGAGTACAACAGAAGTTCTCTTAAGGACACATCTGTATTAATGAATGAAAGGACAAAATATATCTGTAAGTGTTTCAATATGAAAACAGCATGTCTCAGCATCTTTTCTTTGTCAGAACCTTTTTCTCGACGCAAACTCAAATCGGAAGTTAATCTACACCAGCCAGAACCACTCTGGAATTCTTTTGCTTTCTCGAAAACAGCGCAGTAATTAATCAAAGACCAAAGCAATGGAATAGTTTGTGAGTTTTCAGGTTACTCAGTTAGGAAATACTTGTCCTTAGCTTCCCTCCACCCCTGCCGAAACAGACTCAGATTCATATTCAACACCGAAGACATAAAACAAGTGGTAAAAAACATAAAAAGACCACAGTCAAACAATATAAAACCTATAAAAGAAGAGCCATTTCAGCAGCTGTTACAGGCCAGAGGCAGGTAGCGCTCTGCTCTGTGTTAACCGTCCATTGTCTCCCTCTATCCCGGCATACTTCTATCAGTATTTTTTCCAGAAATCACGCATTGTTTGACCAAGCCAAACACAGCTGGGGGAGGGGAGAGTGAGGGGGTAGGGAAGGGGGGGGGGATCTGTGTATCTGTGTGTATGTGTGTGTGTACAGGGGAGGAGGTTTTGTGTGGGTTTTGTTGTGGGCCTGAAACTCCCTCGTGTAGACCGGTTGTCATCTGACTGTGTTTCTGCTTCTGAAACTCAAGAAACAAGTCACGTAAGAGAGCACTGAGAGCAGGTGATAACTCAATAAAAAGAAAAGGAAGTGAGTTATGGACAAATATGTGTCAATATACCTGCTATATATACTGTTCGCAGACCGCTCTGTGTTGCTGTTTTTTGTATTTAAAAGTGATAAAAACAGCTGCTCTTTCTTGACCCGCCGAGATAGAAACAGAGAAATGGAGTAGTTATAAATTGAGCATCTCTAACCGTGTTAGCTTGACTTTAGTGCTGATTGACAAGATGCTTGGTTTCCTATATAATATACGTTTGTATATCCTTTATTTGCATTTAGGGCCTCAAAGAAGCGACCACTGGTGTTTTCCAGCAGTGACATTGTGTGAGTGTGTGTGTGTGTTTGTTAGGGTCTGGACCAAAGGTCTCCTTCACTTTACAACTGTTACGTTAATGTGTTTCCAGATGTAAAAGAACTAGCCGCTCATCGCTCATCTTATCGCTCCAACTAACTCCGCTAGTACTGATGGAATAGGTGTTTGAACTCACTGCTGAGTCACTGTACTGCCTCAACATTTCTCTTTGATGGTTGACTGACCAGAATGCTGCAGAAATGTGTTCTGTCTGGTCTGTCTGATGGTAAATGGACTGTACTTATATAGAGCTTTTCTAGTCTTTTTGACCACTCAAAGTGCTTTTACACAACTTGTTACATTCACCCATTCACACACACATTCATACACTGATGTCAGGGTCTACCACGCAGGGCACCAAGTATCTTGCCCAAGGACACATCGACATGCGGACTGGAGGAGCCAGGAATCAAACCACCAATCTTCCAATTGGTGGACGACCGCTCTACCTCCTGAACCACAGCCGCCCCAAGATGATGCACTAAATTGGCTTGCGTAACTGTGTCAGTTTATTACTTGTAAGCAAATGTGAAGGCTCAGTTTCATAAAAACACACTAAAGAGGGGAGGAGAGGCTGAGTGGCTGAGGCGCTGTAGCTCAGCCAGACACTGAGCAGCACTGAGAGGGCCAGGTGCTGCTTTGCAAGTTACAATAATAACTGTTGGTCAGGAAAGCAGTGTTTTCAGGTGAGTTGTGCAGCTGCTGTGTTGTTAAAGAGACCTTACAGCATGCTTGGTGTACTGTATTTAACCTTTACATACTGTTCAGGTCAACTTTGACCTATTTTGACATTTGAAAGCAGTGAAAACACCCAAAATGACATTCTTTAACCCTGGAACTTTATGATTTTTTTCTTAAGTGGCCCAGAATATACAAAAATGGAATGATTTCTTTCTTTTCTTGTGCAGCTGGGTCAGTGTTGATTGATGGTTATAATGAAACCTACCATTTAAATTGAGTTGAATCCTTCACTTTCAGTTAATTCATGGAAAAAATGATGGCTGCCAACAGGAGATCATCATGTAGAGTGATTGTGAATGACACTGAAACCACCAACCACAGAGGAGAGGAAGTGGAGAGAGAGGAGGAGTAGGTGTGTAAAGGTTAATATTGTCTGTGAAGCAGCACGTGGACACAGGACAGTGGAAAAAGTGGTTGGTGAGGCAAGGTTGCTGCGTCACCTAAGTCCACACAATGAGTCACTCTCTGCAGATAAGTCAGTGTGTTTTAAGAATGGCAGCTGGGGTTGATGCGCGGAGATGAAAATGCATGCTGGGACTGAAAGTCAATAGACTTAAAACGCTTTTAAATACTCCTAAAGCAACATGTTCACAAAAAGTAATGTCCAGGCAGTTATTACCCAATTAAATAAAATAAAAGGGGGGCAGGGGGAAGAGTGTTTTCCAGATCTTGAAAGGTACAGGGTTTGAGTTTTGAAATGCTAACCTCTTCCCCAGTGATAGAGATGGAAAACATCTCTGGTTAAAATCACCATCAGGATGCCCATTACACTGAAGTGAGGAAGTGAGGAAGTGAGGAAGTGAGGAAGTCAGAGCTGTAAAAAGCTGAAAGCTGAAGCCATCAGAAGTGTGTTGCTATTCAAACTCTCTTTAGTCTTTTTAACTACAATATAATGAGGTTGATGTATCAGTAAACCTTTACTGTAGATTAAAGTCTAATGCCGACATCAATGAAAGAGAGGATACACGGCCTGAGGTTATTTTATTAAAGGATAAATTCACAGTTTTTGAATATATATTAAAACAAGCCTAAGACATGCCTATATGTACCGTATGACGGGGTATTCCGGTTCAGGACGCATGTTGCATGTAGATCTATGTTTTGAAGAGGAAGAGTTTAATCAGTGCCCAGAGGGGACAATTTCATTTTACACAACTCATTTGTTGTAGTATCTTCATCATAGTGATTTCAGTAGAAGTTATAGGAGATTAAACCTACAGTTACACAACTACAGTGGGTGTCTTTTAATGTTACAAGAGAACAAGGTGTGCTTCTATAGACAGTCTTTCCTTACTGAGTCACATTTGTAGCAAAATCAGGAATTCGGTACAAATGTGACTAACTATGGAAGAACCTCACTTGGTTTTTCTGACTCAAACTGTTGGGAACTCCAGCTTCGGTTGAACTTTTGATTGCATTTTAACAAGTAACAAGGTCTGTGGACTTTTGCATCAAAATTGCTTTATGGAGGAATCCAGTATGGACATGGTGGAATGATTATGGAGACAGACGTACATGTGAGCACTACGCCCCTGACCCCATGGACCCTGCACAGCCACGCCAAAAACCGGAAGGAAAAGCAAGGATATAAAAACATTTTTTCAACATTTATTACCACATAAATGTGTTCTGTTTAAGTGTTGGCAGTAAACTCTTCAGCTACGAGGTCAATGTGAGCGCTCAGCACATACAGTATGTACATATGTTAGTATTGTTTAAAGACAGACTTTAGTTTCTCATCATGAATCCTCAACATGCACAACTGAGCCACATAGACCCCTCCCACATAGAGCAGCACTGTACTGCGGTGTTTTCTACCTTCTGGACGTCTTCTATTGCTATACCCACATGAAAGGAGATAATAGGCCCCTGGACAGAGGCCCCCGGCTCACAGCAGGACTGCTGACAGAGTCCCTTCATTCTCAAACAAGAGACGTTCATCAGAGTAATGTCTTACAGAAGCTCTGGCTTTGGGGTCCCACTGCGCCTGTGGGGCCTCATGACCTTTATAGTGAGTTAAGCATCAAATTTGGATTTTCATTTGACAGTTGCTGGTCAGCTTGTGCAAACTGTGGCCCTTCATTCCTGCTGCTCCTGTGTGCACGAGGACATTTTTATCAAGTCTATATTTCATTATCTGTCATGTTTTATAGTATATTGCTGCACTACTGTGTACCTGTTTCACACTGATAGTCCTTCATACTATGCTACTGAGCTCCTGGAGGCATTCATTCATTCTACTGTGTACATGTTAAATCTATTTAACTTGAACTGTTCTGAACTTTTTTAAACTATCATCACCATAAATGCTCAATAATCCTGCTCTGTGAAGCTTCCATAAATAGTCCAGACTGTTTCAAATGACAAGAACTTTTACTCTTTACCTGTTTCAGCTCTACACGTGTGGCAATGTAATGTAATATAAAGGCAGCATAATGTAAACTGTACAAAACATTCTTATCAAAGTCCTTCAGACATCAGAAGAAACTGAGAAATCTTAACAAAAAAGCTGAGTCAGATGTTGCATTTAATGTCTTTATTCATTATTTCCTCTTCAAACACATTTTCCTGATGTACATGTACATTTCCATTCAAAAGGAAAAAAACTCAAGTGAGGTAAAAGTGCTGAAAAATGAAATAGTATAATGGTTGTAACCATCAAAAGTCATCGTCACAATCACGAAGCTGACAAAAAAAGCTCTTTTGTATTAACTATTTCAAAAATAATGTATAGTGCGACAAATGTCGTCCTTTTTTTATTTTTTTATCCCCCACTTTTTAAACTTGTATCCACAGGCATCCCCTCATACACACATGCAAATGAGCACACACACCTCCACGCATTAACGTAAACACAAAACCTGCTGCAAGATAAAATAAATTCACAATTCTTCATATAGAAACTGCAGGAGAGCTTCAGACGGCCTCCGTCACACTCCCATGATGTAAGACTTGTACTTAAGACAAGCGTCATCACTAAATCCTCTGCTTCTTCTGCCCCCCCTCCAGCAAAGAATACATCTACAGGTGTCGTAAATGAAGAAAAACACCATGTACTAATAAACAAAGGCCCAAACTAATGTGGCACGACCAAAAGGCGAGGCGAGCGAGAGAAGCGAGAGGATCATAACACTGACCAGTTTACAGCAGGAAAAAACAAGAAAAAGTGGGGGCCAGGAAATGAAAAGAAAAAAAAAAAACGGCAAAACACACTTCATCCTCACTTTTTTTTTCCTCTACGTTGTTCTTCACAAAAAAAGTTCATACGTCTCATACATACATACATCAACCCTGACGAAGGAAGAGATTTCGCCTGAGAGCCCTGCTGTACCCCACTCTCATCACCATGGGGACGGTAAAGCTTTCGTTTAACAGGCACACGTTTTTTTTGTTTCGTTTTTTCGGTCGTCAGAAAGGAAAAAAAAAGCCACAATAACCGTAAACACGTGATGATAGGGGGGTTTTAAGGTAAAACGGACGCAAACGCACAGCGGGCTACATTCACCAATCGACTGTCTAGAAAACGCATTTTTTGCTTGTTTGCTGCGTTTTCTTTGACCTTGCTCGCTAATATATTAAGCAGGCGATGTCAAAAAAAAAAAAGTGGCCAGAGAACAGAGACTAGTCCTCACCTCAGTGCTCAGCAGACTTCAGCCTAGCAAGTGTGAGCAACAGCAGCATCATTGCCGGGGTGCTGGCTTTGAATGTGCCTCCGAGCTCCAGAAACAAGTTATCATCACTCAGAGAACTTCAACAAACTGGGGAATGATAGAGAGATTTGAGGCTGCCGTTCCTATAAAAAAAGAAAAAGAAAAAAAAAAGTCTTCTTTTTTTTTCTTAGCACTTGGACGTAGTTTTTAAACAAAGCAAACGTCATCTCGAGGTACGAGTATGGAGTTAAATCCAGCTGTTAGCGCTACACTAAAAGGAGGAGGAGGGGAGGCCTTCTGCTGAGTGATGATAAATGTCTCAGAGTGAATGGATTCACAGATAATAAAAAAAACAAAACAAAAAAAAACCCCGGTGCTGCGGTCAGGCTGTAGCGAGCTGAAGTCTGCTGGCTGCCTCTGAACTTCAGGCCTGATGTAATAATAAAGAGCCTGTCGTAAAGGGGCGAGAAGAGGGGGAGAGTCACAGTTACAATACAGAGTGAAGAAAAGACTAAATTAAGGCAACTATCAGGAGGAGACTTCTCAGTGTCGAGGGCTGTTTAGACCAATTCACCTTCCCAAAAAAAAAAAAAAAAAGGGGAAAAAACAAAAAAACAAAGCCCTCAAAAACACATTATATCCCTGAGAACCAGCTCAACTCCATTCAGCAAATTGACCACATTAGCTTATTTACATTCCTCTCAGGTGGCTGGGTTCGGAGTAAAACCAGGCCTCTTTTATTTATTTATTTTTTCAATTTTTTTTTTTTTTAAAGTGCTTCTGTTATTATGGGGTCTGTACTGTGCTGGGTGACCTCCAGCTACTGTGCCGCAGTGACGGCTCGTCAGTGCACTTCAGGTAGTATTTGGGTTTGGATGGGGACACAAACTTGTCAGCGCGACATATTTAAGTCTGGCTACTCTGAAGCAGGTTTATTATGTAGCGTGTGTTGAGAACAAATCTGAATCGATCGGTTCAACTTCAGGAGAGGAGAGGAGCATTCAGGAGAAACTGAAGTCAATGATAATGATTCCAAACGGTTGGAAAAGACAAAAAAGGAGCATAACTAAATGACAGACTGTTACAGGAATGACTAGACAGATGGGTTTCAAGGAAAAGTATTGATTGGGATTGAAACAAACAAAACAAAAAAAAGAAACTGGAAAAAATATGATAAAAGAAAAATAAACTCTTATTGAATTCAAACCAGATGTATTTTGCCCCCCCACCAAAAAAATAAACACTGTATGAATTCTCCCATAAACTACTTTCCAATACAGTGATGATGAGTCTTAAATTCGACGGGGTTTAAAGAGGCTGTCAAGTAAAGTATTATGCTAACACTTTCCCCCCTGATCACAAGTTAAAAAAAAAAAAAAAACCTTTAAAAAGCTAACTCACTCTCCAAAAAGTGAAAGGCACTTGAGTGCTTCAGTTGCTGGTTTTATAGCATACTTTGGTCCAGAGAGAGAGACACTGTGTGTGTATGTGGCACCTCAGTTGTTTAAAAACACTAAAGCAGTTCCAATACCAAAGCTCAACAGCTGAGCCAGCACAACATGTTCTGACCACAGGGTGTGACCTGCACAAGAGCTGACCTTCCTCTTAACTATTCTCTAACCAGCCATGAGCTGTAAGACAGCCTGATAAGAGACACTGCTGGTTATCTGCTACAAACATGAGCCACAGGGAGATGAATGGCAGCAGCAGCAATGCACTGAGCAGGAAAAAAGGCGAAGCCTTCTGAGAAACAGAGGGGCGAGGGGGGTGGGTGGGGACACAGCAGCTGCCACTTGTGTAAGAAATTTAAGAACAACTTTTCTCCTCTCAAACATGGATGCTATGATGTCAGTAGAGGAGGAGAGGAGAGATGACGGGTCTAAATCACAGCTTAGCCCATGTGCTAGTAACGCCACACTGCGAGTGTTCAAAATTAACAGCCAATAATAGGCTCGGCTAAAAATAGAAAATTCATAGGTTTAGGGCCCAATGCTGTCAATGCATGGGGGGGGGGTGCTGAACTCATTTGCAGCTTCAGTGATAAATCAGAATCCAAGCCCGAAAGAGGAGTGGTGTCCCTGTAGCAGACATGCTGGCGTTTCTCTTAACATACCATTCTCAGTCCATGGTGTGCCGTCTACCCTCCTATGACCACAAATGGGGTTCAAACACTGCTTGGTCCGCTGCTGCGCTGGAGAGGACGTTACAGGAAGTGATTCAGCTCCCCACACATGTAAGGTGGCAGGCACTGCTGCTGCCTGCACACCAGTCCCCAGCTCCCTGCCCTGACACTACCAGAAAAAAAGGATAATTATAGACGGCCTGGAGTGGAGAGGCAGTCGCTGAGCTGCGTCAGAGGAGGATCCCATTTCAGGACTGCTGTCGAGCCTACAATGGTTGCGAGGGATGACACCTGTGGGCCAACCATGTGCTGCTCCTTTTAAGGAATGGACAGCCAGTCCCAGTCAGCCTGTCACTGCAGGACTCCCAGCCAGCTCCTCTCCCTCTCTCTCCAAAGCAACGAGGCTAACCACATTCTCTTAGTGGGCTCGTGTCCACTGCGTCCTGCTCGTGGGCCTGCCGCAATAACCAGAAGACTGTGACATCTGGTGGTCACCGCTGAGGCTTTGGAAGGAACTTAAAACAGGGAGAAGTAAACTCCTCAGACATACAGGAAAGCAGTCTATCTGAAGACTAAACTGCCTCACTGCAGATTTCCACTAGAAGCTGATATGGGATGAACGGTGCAGGGCTGAGCAAGCTGGATACAAATGAGAGTGAGAAGTGGGGAGGGTGGGGGGCTCATCCTACACTGAAATTCACAGTGGGAAATTAAATAAAAATAGATTTTTTTTTTTCTCTTGCATTGTGTACAAATCACAGGCACTGCCGGCATATAATGGAGAGAGAGCACAAATGCCTGTGAGAGATATTTACACGTCAAAATGAATTCACACAAACTGACTCTTCTCGTTTTCCCCGTCGTTGCTGATATGACGAAAGTTATTAGTGTACCACCACTCTCCCCTGCCGGGCAAACTAAACTTTTAAACACCAGTGCCCCCCCTCCTTTTTTTTGGGCCATCACCTAATATATGACCTCTTCCCCAATAATACCATTTTTTAAATATTTTTTGTTTTTTTCTGCTTTTTCACATTTTTTTTTTTAAATCACAGGAGAAAAACCAAATTCAAGGCTATATATCATTTTCTTTTCCCCTTCAAAAACATAGCCCACTAATTACTTATAACTTATGGGGAGGAGGAGGGAGGAGGGGGTAAACCTGGAGGTTAAGGCACAAAACACAACTTCATTAAGAGTAAGGCTGATAAACAAGGAAACAAACATGATGAGAGAAAAAAAAATAAATCTAAATAACACTTAAAAATATCACTTTCTATTCAATGACCTAGACACCTCTGTAGATAAGGAATGAGAAAGGATTCCAAAAACAAAAGCAACACTTGTCCACTTAAATATAGTCATTTGTGCCTTGTGAGGAACAAAGCATTTATTGCCTCAATATTTAATTTTTTTGGAGTTTCAGTTTTTTAATTTTTATTCCTTCTCTCTGCTGGGAAGCAGCAGCGGCCGTGCCCTCTTGTACATCCTTCCACTCGTTTCTTTTGTCAGTTACATGGCAGCCATGTTGGAATGTTCTGGTTAGCCACATAGTAGTTGCTGAAGTTGTGGTCTCGGACATAAGGCGCGGGCTGATAGTAGCAGGTGACACAGGATGCATCGGGGATGGCGTTCTGTTCTGCCAGCACCCGGAAGGCCATCAGTGAGATGAGGTGGAGGGTCTGCCGTCGCTCGTGACCCATGAGGCACACAGTGCTCTCGTTGACCACTCGCCGCAGGATCATGAGGTAGTCGTACTTGCTCTTCTCTTCGCCTACAAAGTGGCTCTGGAGGTAGGCTTCCACCTTGCGCTGCTGCTCGCCGATGTCAGGGAAGTCAATAAAGAAACGTGAACACATGTACCGCTCCAGGGCTTTGAACTCTTCCTCGCTGGCTGGCCGAAAGTCCCGCACCAGCAGATTGCAGTATTTCAGCAGGCCGCCACCTCGGATCTCCTCGGGCCGCTTAGTGGCGATGAGCTTGTTCCGCAGGTGGCTCAGCGCCATGTTGAAGTCTCCGTACACGCTCTCCCCACTCACAGTAGGGTGAAAGGCCTGTGACATGGGCGTATTTGCCAGTTCATAAAAGGTGAGCACTGAGTCTAGCACAATCTGAAAGGAGTCCACGCTGAACTCAAACTGCCGACGTATTGAGTCCACAAACTTCAGCTCCACGTTGCGGCCGTTATTGTTGGAGAGGGAGATGAGACTCCAGCGGTCCTGCTCTGTGTTAACCTTGACCAGCTTCTGGACATATGCCTCTTTAAGAGTCATGGGTGTGATTTTCTCTTTGTTCACACCCTCAGGCAGAAAGTCCAGCAGGGTACCCAGCACCACGTCCTTAATGAGCCTGAACTCCGCTTCATGCGGCAGGTCCACCCTGAAGATGACGTCCAGATCCTTGTAGCTCCAGCCGACATCCTGCACCAGCACATGGCTGGCCGTGGAGCCGTTGAGCCGAACGTCCTTTACTCTGATGCCACTGAGCTCCAGGCGGGAGCGCACCCGTGCCACAATGTCTTTCAGCCGCACCTCTAAAGTAGGGAAGTTCCCCCTACCGTGAACAGGTACGACCTCTGTCAGGACTTCATTCAGTCGGCTCACCTGCTCCCAGGAGAGGACACTGTTGGCACAACTCTTTGCTTCCTTGTTATCCATCTTCTCACAAAGTTCAGATTAACTGAGGGAGAGGAGAGAAAACAGATGTTAGATACAGCTTCCAACTGTGACACATAATAAAATGATTCAATTTAGACCATTTTAAACCAATTCCTGTGACAACAATGAAGTACTAAAAAGATTGGACCTTGTTCAATTAAATTGTTCCTGTCATTAAACCTTGTGCTGGCACATATGTAACGAAAGGAGGGCTGCAGCTTCACCAAACTAGTGTTCTTAGTGGATATAAACATACATGGCATGAAAATAAACAGTATAGCGCAACATAATAGAAAGTCATATATTAAAAAAATAAAATAAAAGTACAAATACAGTAAGAAAAATGTCACCATATGTGCACACTCGCATTATATATGTTAAAATATTTGTAGTAGAATTTGTCAAATGGTTTAGTAACATATGCCAGTAGTACAACTGTAATGGAAATAGTGAAACACGACTCTAGGATCAATATGAATCACAAAAGCAATCAATTTCAATCGGGTTGCCATCTTTTAAAAAAAAAAAAAGACCTGGTGAAACAGTAGCAGCAACATGGCCCCATTCAGCACGAGACAACCTGCTCACTCTCCGTTACACGCGCAAGCACACACAGCAAAGGACAGAGCCCGTGAGGCTTCTAGAACAGCTCACCGTGCGAGCTTCGCTTTTCATTCCAGAACCGCTGAGAGACAAACACCATGCTCGCTTAAAGTGCACTCAACTAAAACCCCGAGTTTTCCCTAAACACATAACACCACCCGACATTAACCTTTTAAATAAGGTACATTAACATAACCGGCGTTTTGTCTAAACGTCACCGGTACTGAAAGCGTTCCGGCTGACTTATCAATTTAGCTACCAGTGACGAGGCAATATGACTTTTTCCTCTCATTTACCCGCTAACGTTAACATTTCAAACAAGTACAACACGCTACTATGAATTACTGTTACCGTGACAAACTAGTAAAAGGTTAGTAATGTCTAGTTTGACTGAATCCCATCGTCATTTTAGCACACACGTTTCAAAAAAAAAGGGGAAAAAAAACAGAAAAAAAAACAAACTTATCTGCGTTTTTACGTTAAAGTCTCCCAAACTGATAAAAGCAATACATACATTTCCAAAAAGCGTATACTCCGAAAGCTTTCAACGTCCAAAAAAAAGAAGATGTTAACTTGGCATTCGTGCAGACACCACCAACATAATCCACTGGCTGAGACACACAGTACCGCTTTTTAACCGGTCTTTGAACCACTCTCTCTTCACAAGACACGCCTCATTTATACAGCCGAAGAACGACCCACTGAGAATGATGCACAGCCGTGGCACGACACAGTCCCTCTATCCACGTAGCGTGGCTTTTACGTTTATAAAGTACTACATGACTAGTATGTGAAGATGCATACATTCAAATAAAGACATTAACTTGATATATTTACCCAAAGGTCAAGCATTAATCATCAGTAGATCACACAGATAGTGCAATCGTTGAGTTTGCTTGTACCAATGCGCCGAGCGTAGCGTCTGATTGGTCGACGAGGTTTTTTGCGTTGCCTGGTAACCAAGAGCGTCTCCAGGCAGGCGGTGTCCTCTGTAACTAGGTCCTGAGGCAGTTCTCTTACAGCTCCGACTCAGTCATACTGGAACATTTACTTATGACACATACTGAATATTTATTTATATTGCCTTAAAATGAATAATATTAATAGCAAGTAAAACATTTTTAAAAACCCACTCACACATGAGACGTACCTTTCAGTTAAACTTTAACTAGTTCAACTGTCTAATTTCAGATTTCAAAGAGTTTATTGAGTTCTTGAAATTAAAAATACTCCTAAGAGAATGAGACAGGGCTTACGTTGCTCCCCAATGTTTATCAACATGCCACAACCTGAGGGACACTTAATGACGTGGACACACACACGAACACACTCATAAATTCATGCATGGGATATACTGTATATGTATAATTATTAGGCCTATATATCAATTTGAATGTTGTGTTACTGTTCATGTTATTGTGTCAATACCAGTGACCAACTAGAATACTTAAAGTAGGTGTGACCTGTGATTACCATCAACACAGGGTGGATAACTTAGATTAATGGTGATGTATTGTAAGAAGTTATCATTAACAGAAATGATATACACTTTTTTCATCACTTTATTAATAGAAACCATGACAGTTATGAAGACAGTTACAGAAAACGTGCGTCATAGTAATGAAACAAAGATGACATAACGGGCATGACTTCACTTTCAACTGACTGATACATTCCACATGTTAACAGGACATGAGGTAAAAGTAACACCAATAAAAATATAATATAATAACTTAACAGAAAAGGTTGATTGATTGATTGAAATTCTTTATCAACAATATAAAAGATATACAGCCTACATCAAAAAATACATAAATAATATTTGCACAACCTCAACCGGGACGCGTCATATGTTTGTACAGTAGTTGTCAAAAGGATAAAGGTCCATTGGGTGTTGGTGTGTGTTTGACTGTGTTTTTTTTATGCGAGTTTATTAGCACAATAAGTATAAGCCAATGTGTGTGAGTGTGTGCAGGAAAAAGCGGGAGGCAGGGGGTGGGGGGGGTGTTTAGGTAATGGAAAATTCTGAGAACATAATGTTGTTTAGAAGTTGGATAGACTCAAAAATACTTTCAAAATTCAATCATGAGAAGTCCAAACAATGAGGGGGATCCATGAGGGCATTTTTAATATTTAGTCTACCCTCACTGATATACTACTGGATGGACAAAATATCAGCAGCACAAACTACACTCTCCATATTGATCCTTAAGTTGAATTAAATCATATTTAAAACACTTCCAATGAAACAGAACATAGCTGTTGTATTACACAGTGCTGGTTTTAACTGTTGGTACAATGGAGACAGACTGTAGTGGTGTAAAAGTGATTGATGACGCCTTGATTTAAAAATGAACGGTAGAAAAAAACTCCAATGAAAGAAACTACTGTACAGTGTGGTTATGGATTACGGAGTGCACACAGGTCTGTACAGGTCACCAGGCATTATCATGGTAAATGGAATGTACTTATATAGCGCTTTCTAGTTTTTCCACCTCTCAAAGTGCTTTTACACCACAAGTAACATTCACCCATATTCATACTCTGCTGAAGCAGCCATCGGGAGCTATTTGGAGTTAAGTAAGACTGGAGGAGCCGGAGATCAAACTGCCGATCTTCCAATTGGTGGATAATCATAAAAGATTGATTTTTTCATCAAAGGTATGTGAACATCCTGTTTTGGGTTGTCATCAAACATCGTAATTAGATGTTGGCAGTGGAGTCCGTTGCATTTGCTTAGACCTGTAAAAATCTGGCGATGTGTTTTGGGGAATGGAAGACCAGGCTGTTGTTTAATAGCAGGAAAGGCAAGAGACTCAGCCCCTTTGCTCATGGTCATCATGGCCTTTTCTACCACACAAGAAACTTTCTGGACAGCTGTGCGCTGGGCGAACACATAGGGAAATTTCCATGGAAGGACGTTCACTTCTTTTAATAATTTCATTAGAACACAAAACACATTCCTCACCAAATCTGTTTCTTTCACATGAGAACATGCTGAGTCCTCTCCCTCTCCCTCCCTCTCACTCCTTCTCTCTGTCTCACTCTCACATGTCAAAAAACAGAACTGATGCAATGCAGAACCCCCCTGTGACATAATCTGGAAGGAAGCTCTCTCCTCACTAGTGTATTATTGTGAATGATGAGGGGAAACCAGCATTGGTTGAGATTGTGTTGATTCCTTGGAAATAGAAACACAAACCAACCTACAAATCCCCTGCTGCAAAAACTGTTTTGTTTACCTCGTAATTCTGATGTTTTTTCTGCAGAACAGCTTAAACGTGACATTTGAGGAGATTATTGAAAAATGAAAGCACAATCAATGGAGTAGAATGAGTGAAACATTAATGTCAGTCTCACTTTCTGACCACAGCCAAGACCAATGCTTTTGATATAACCTTTTAAATATATTTGAATAGTTCATTCAGTTAATTAATACTTATATTTTGTTGGTATGTTCTCAGTATTTTCCTCTCAAATATTCACAAAAGATGATATAACTTAAATCTCTCTCTTTGCACCAATAAATGAGGTTTGTATATGGTGTCGATATGAACCCAGTGAGATGTTAATATAAAAAACCAAAGCCTATATGGAAAAAAAATCATTCTGTAAATATAATATCATATCATGAAAGTTGATGTAGAACTTTAAAGCGGGGAAAAAAATAATTCCATTAATGAAAACTAAAAAATTGATAAAAATGATGATTATAGTCTGACTGATAGATATTACAGTGTCTCTTTAAAGCTCTGTCATTAAAGTAATGAAGTATATTTTTGGTTTAGAATGATGGATTAATCATTTTTTAAAAAGTGTTGATTGGTTGGTTGAGATCTTATGGATGAACTCATTTTCAATGATTCAGCAGTCACTTCCTGCCAAAAAAAAAATACATATGGCTGGTTCACACAGAGGAATAATTGCTGGTTTTAGCTCATTTATTTTCATAAACTAAACATCGTGATGTGTTGTGTCGAAATGTTGATATGTAGGATTTTAAATATTAAGATTGTTAAAGTGTTATTCTTGCAGTGTTTTACATCTGAGAACAAGCTATTAACATGCAAAGTTCCTCTGGCCTGCTTCTTGTTTGACCATGTACACATACAGATTAACAAAGAAGTGATATCAGTTTTAAATTCTAGAAAGATACATTTTGCATTTTAAGTTTGAGTTTAACTTTAAGTCTAACTCCACATTCTAAATCAAACTTTGGCGCTCATTTATGGAGCTAAGACACTGCCATGACCCGAAACTGAAAGAAAAAACTTTGAAGGTTTGAAACTCCGTGTTTGAAAACGTACAAAAGATTTGAAACTTTGGAACTTAGTTTTGAATGTATATATAGTGTTTTGATAGGCTGAAAAAACATTAAAATCTCTGAAAACAGTATTTTGTATTTGAATTTTCATTTCAAATCTCTGCAACTTTCCTTTGTTTACTACAGCGCTGTTTTTACAGTGTTTCAACCACACATTTTCAAGTTTCAAATGTGGCACTGTTCTCCCACAGTAGCCTATGACTTTGTTATCCAGTTTTGAAACCTTGTAAATGGAGATCTGAAAAAAAAACTAAAAAAAAAGATTAGAAACTCTGAAAAAAAGATTTGAAAGTCCGTAAAAAAGATTTGAAACTCGGAAAAGTGGAGGCGGGAAGTGGAGGTGTCAACCTTTTTAGCCTAAATCCCTCCTCCACTTTTCAGAGTTTCAAATCTTTTTTTCCGAGTTTCAAAACTTCTTTCAGAGTTTCTAATCTTTTTTTTTAGAGGTTTTTTTCAGATCTCCATTTACAAGGTTTCAAAACTGGATAACAAAATCATACTGAGGGAGAACAGTGCCAAATTTGAAACTTGAAAATGTGTGGTTGAAACACTGTATTACAATGATTACGGCTTTGAGTTTTCTTGTTTTTAGATGGTTTTTGGCTCCCATTCATAATTTCCATAATACATTTACATGATTTGGTTAACCCTTACATACTGTTCATATTCTACACCCTCACGGTATGTTGCGGGTCAATTTTAACCTGATCTAAGAACCAAATTTTGAACAACAGATCTATTTAGAAAGCATCAATAGTCGATCTGACTGATCAATAAATTGGTGATTGATTAATGTTCCAGAGAGCAGAGAGATGTGTAACATATTTCACTGAGCTCATATAAGTGATCACATAAATGTCAAACCTCTGTTCTTATCCTCACAGTTAAATATGGTGTCAAACATTATAACAGCATCACCTCAGGCTAAGTTCTTTCTGCAGTTTTGTTAGGAGTTTTTTTTTTTATTGTAACTTCTCTAAAGCAGTGTGAACTACTTCTTTAAGGTCACTTTCAGCTTCATGGGGAAATGTGAATAGATGGATAACACGTACTGAAACACACATCAATAAGTGAGTCTGTGAAGAGGAAAGGACATCTGAGTTACGGTTTACCACTTTTTTCCTTTTCGGTGGTGGAAAGACAACGTGGTGAGACGAAAACCACCGATTGACAGCGTGGAGGGGCAATGTCAGCTCTACTGTTGCGGTTGTGTGTGTAGGTGTTGCGGGGGAGCCCCCATGGGAGTGAGTTACACTTCAAGTCCTTGCCAGTGAGTCAGCAGCACTGAAAGGAAACTAGTCAAGCAGAATGGGGATTCCCTATATGTGTGTGTGTGTGTGTGTGTGTGTGTGTGTGCGCATAATATTCTGATACTATGGTGTGCTGCTTTGTCAAGGAAACACATTGATGTAGAAAACGCCTCCAGAGAACGAGGCACAAATTCTGACTGTTCACGTTAAGCTCCCGTTCAATTAGTGATTTCTTTTATTTGAGAACATATCCGGTGTGATCATCTGCATACTGGATTAGATGAGATGAAATGTAAATGACGCCTGAGGGTAAATTGGTTCCTTACTGCATAACAGAATAATATTTGAATGACACTGGAGCAAATATTGACAGCACATCCTGACAGTTACATTAACATATGAAAAGAACGTAGAGCTGCAAAGATTCATTTAATAAATTGCAATGTATGAAATTAATTGTCAACTATTTTGATAATCAGTTGAGTCATTTTTTTTTTTAAGAAGAAAGATTCCAGCTTCTCAAATGTGTGTATTTTCTGGGGTCTTTAGTTGTTTATGGTAGCAAACATTGGGTTGTGGACTTTTTAATCTGGACGAAACAGCTTTGGGAAATAGTGATAGACGTTTTATGACCAAACTAATGTATTCATTGAGGAAATAACTAACAAATTTATCAACAATGAGAATATGTGTTTGTTTCCACAGAAATACAGTGAAGCCATGAGGCCTGTTTATAGGGGTAGCTGTTCTAATGTAATTGTGCTGAGTCAATTAAAAAGGTTTTAAAGGTTCTACATTGTTTGAATTATGAAAGAATTGACATATTCATCGTTTCTTAGTGCCAATAAATGAATGGGTTGTAATGGAACTTGATATATCAGCCTGTGGACTGATTTCTATGTAAAGAACTCAGGCCAGATTTTCTGTGTTAATCAATAAAGGAGCAGAAAACAAGCTCTAGAGTGATATCAGAAGATAACTTAAACCTTTTGTTTTTTCTGTTGGTAGTCCAAAGGTGGTAATAAGCACACATTGTACAACAAAACTGCAGCGTGTTGCTCCCCGCCCACAGCTTAGTGAGCCTACCAATATTTAGTTAGCGCAACTGGTGTGGGAGTGAGAGATGCTATGCAGGAAACACAACTTCAGAGAACTTTTATATTTTTATGAGAGGTGTAAATGAGGAAAAAGACGTCACTTGCAATAGTCTCACGCTGCTGCTCGTGCAGTGTGACTGCAATTCACTTCACGGCCACCGGTGTCACTAATGAGAAGGAATTTGATTCATATATACTGAACCTTCAAGTTAGAATGTTAAGAAAAGATCTCCAATAGCCAAGAAGTCATGTTATGTACTAAGATGCTTTTTAGTGGTACATTATATAATGTAGCCCACATTTAACCTGTCTCATAGCAGAAAGTAAGCACATTTACACATTATAAGTATCATACATAACATATGAGTATTTTCACTTTGCGCTTCACTTTCCTACATTTGACAACTACGGTTACTTGTAAGATTTACAGTCCACATTTAAAAACATATGATCAGGTAATAACAGATTGTACATGTAAAGCAGAAATTATAATTTAATAATATATAACAATTTGAAAGTAGCCCATTCTGCATGAATACTTCAACGAAACTGAAGTGTAGAAAACAGATGTCAGTTTATTAAATAAGGAAACAAGGGAAGACAAAGAACAATGTGATGTGGAGGATACTGCTGCCTGAGAGAGAACAGGGGGTGGGGGGGGGGGGGGGGGGTGGAGGAAGGGACTTTCTGTAGGTTGCTCAGCTGCCATCAATTGGACATGACCAAAGATTGGTTTCAGCTTCCTGAAAGGAAAGGGCAGGTACACAGAAAACACTACACAGGACATAACAACCACAATCACCCTTATCAGTATGTTAAGTGGTCTAGTAGCTTAGCTTAGCATAAAGACCTATGATATCCATAATCTTTGTAGAATATGGTGAGATAAAGAAAAGAAACTGACTTGTTTGAGTTTGTTGAGCCAATGTCCTTATCCAGGCCACTTAAAAATGGTCCTCAAAACTTGTTAAACTTTTCACCAGAGTCAGTTCTATCCTGACTAATTTTATCCAAGTTTAGTGAGTAAGCGGGTTTATCAAGGCCACAGGCTGTGGCTTCCCAGTTCTTTAAGATAAAGCTTTCAGCTCTTGCCAAACATTCTTTCCAATGTTTTTTTTTGTACATTCAAAAGGTAGCAACAGAACATCTTCAGGGCAGCCAAAAACAACCAGCTCATAATTTACTTCTATAAACCAGTGAAAATGAATGGTTGGATAAGTTAAAAAGAGTTGTGTTTTATTCCCCTCCGGGTGGGGTTTCAGGATGAATCATTTTGAACTACATGCATCAGGCTCAAGCACTTACTGACAATAAAACCTTACTGACAATAAAACCTTGATGGTGTAGAGGTTATGAAGCAAACAAGAAATGATACCATTTGAGATATTGCATTCCCTGAAAACTGATTGCAGGCTATAGATTAAAAAAATAATATAATGTACTGTTCAGTGGCTAACTTGGAAAATTAGAGACATTTTTTTTTCAGTTGAAAATCTATTTGTAAGGTAATGAAAAAGATTGGGGCATCCTGTCTGAAATCTCTGATGACCTTCAGCCCTTTCTCTCTTTATTTATGGAACAAATCATCATTAGAAGAGATTAAATTATGATTTTAACAAATTCCGGCAATGCTGACAGTGAATTCTTGCACATGAATGAGCCTTCGTCTGTATTCATCTGGGGAACAGAACAAAATTCTTGTTAACACTGCTGATATAAATATGGTCAAAGGTTTGTGGACACCCACACATTACACCCAAACTCTGTCAACATAACAGCCTCCACCCCTCAGGAAACACTTTCCACAAGATTAAGGAAGCTAAAATGAATGAATGAATATATACCACAAGATCATTAGTGAGGAGGAAGACTGATGCTGGATGATAAGGCCTGGCTCACAGCCGGCGTTCCATTTCATCCCAAATTTCACGTACTCCCAAACCAAACTGGGAAAAAAGCATTTATATAAAAATGGTCTTATGCAAAGTGTCGCCACAAAGTGTAAAGCACACTGTCATCTAAAATATAATTGTATGCCGTAGCTTAAAGATTTCCCTTTCCCTGATGGCATCGTGCACATTTATTAAATGTGTGTGTGATGCATGATGATTAAATTCTTCATGTCTGATTTGTGAGCATTAAGAAGGTACCGCACCCTCAGAGATGATTACTGTAAATCTACTGTAACGGTTAATGAGGCTGAAGGTAGAGTTATTATTTTAATGGCTTCCATTGTGTGTGCAGGTGGAAATAAATAAGCTGCTCAGTGTTGAAATTGCCATAACTGCCCTGTATATGAAATGTGCACGAGGTCCTGGAAGTTTTTCCCAATATAAGAAGTTGGTGTAAAGGAGGCACAAGTAGAAACAGGTTGATGTAGTCTGATATAGAATCAGTGTAGGAGAAAGTAAAAAATGCTTTGGTTGTCCATTGTTAGTTAGTTTAAAAAGTTAGTTTTGATTTGTGATTCACACCAAAGATTTCTGCTTAATAAAAAATGTTTTGGAATGACAAATGTCAAAATCCTTCCAAATTCTTGAAGAAACCAACAATACACGAATGCAGTGCCAGTCAAAAGTTTGGATACACCTTCCGATTGTCTTGAATTGGAACCATAACTGTCTAACGTTAACATTTTCAAATGACAAATATGTGAATAAGATGAAAATATTCTATCTGATTCTTGCTGTTGCCACATCACACTATATTTGTTCATAGTGTGTAATCTGAACCTCTAAGAACCACCAAAAAATTGAGGTGATTATAATTTTTTGTACACTGGAAGAAAACATGACTATGGGGAATGATGGAGTAACAATTGGGCATTCTCAGGGAAAGTGTAAGATTGGGATGAAATTATGGAGAAAACATTTTATCTTTGATATATTCATATTACATTTACCCTTATTATATTAAAGTACTTACTTGTTTGTAGTTTTTCTTCTGCAGATTATGATAAAAGTTTTTTCTCAGTAGCTCTGCACTTGCGAAATATTTCTACTCCAACTTACCCATTATGAGCTGCATCAATGCTGGAGGAACGTGCCTGCCAGAAGTATTTTCATTTGAGTGTAGAGCCATTTCTCCACTTGCCCTCAGTCCAAATCATAGAGTCAAGTAGAAGACATAATAACTGCCGGGAGTGTGGGAGTAGCTTTCCTGTCGTATGCAAATCCGTAAATAATTTGTCTCTCCTACAAATCTTAATAACATTTGTTAGTTAGAGAAAGTACAATGTGTACTTTGTGTTTTTAAATGTACTTAGTGTTATGTTCTGCGTGTCTTTTGTGTCTGCCCTTTGTTTCAAGGAGCTCACACAATAATTGATCCTGTCCAATCACTGGCAGCTGAGCAACCTACAAAAAGGCATTTCCTCTACTTCCTCGGTCTCTCTCTTAGCCAGCAGAGCCTCCTTCACACCTCATTATTTCTTCTTTGTTTTCCTTTGTTTGAGTTTTTAATAAACAGACTTTTGTGTTATCTAGTTCAGCTTTCCCTTCGTTCTTGTTACTTCCCAGAACACAAAACAGTCAGGGTTCTCCTCAATAACACCTACTGTAGATGTCTGTAGCAGTGTTTTTTCATGTGGACACCAGCTTCTGTTGAGACAACCTTTCTTAAAAATGATCATGAGTAAAGAGCAGAAGCATTTGTTTTGTACATTCACTATACTCCATAAATGATTGACATCCCCTCCTTATTCCAAGATTTGTACCAAAGCTGTACCCCAGGATTGGTGAGTATCCCTGTCATACACATATAGTCACTATATTTACTACTATATACCCGTATGTTCTTCAGTAACCTGTTCACCTGAAGTTCAAAAGATATTCAGTACTGTATTTGATTGAAAGCCACAGAAATTCATTGGGTACAATTTATGTCTCCTTTTGGTGTGTTTGTTGCTAGCTAGCTGCTAACATCTCATATAGTCATTGGTACATTGAGTGTTTGGACAATTGGTCCAGAGGTCAAAATTGTGCGAATTACACAAAAAAAATCAGAACACACCGTAATGTGTGTTCAATCCTATGCTGATGGTCAATCATAAGTGGTGCTTATGATGTGTTGTTCCGACCACATCAGAAATGAAAAGTGTTGCTGTTACAGAGGGGGAAGACAAGTGACGTGAAGTATACGGACCCATTCAAGAATCGGAAATCTTCAAAAGCTCATTGGATATAACTGAAAGTACCTGCATGGCTAGATACTTCTATAGGCTAAGTAAGTCAAAAAACATGTTTCTGTACTTTGGTTCTACTGACCTTGGTATCATGAGGGAGAGACTGTGTTATAAGAGGCCATAGATGAGTATGGGGAGGATGGACAGGGCAAATACTAATAAAAGAGACTGAGGGTGAGGGCATGGTGAGCTATGCAGTTAGTTACTGGTAACAGGAAAGAGTGGGGAGTTACAGACACTTCATTAAGTGTTTCTGAAGAATCACTCCCCTACACCTGGGAGATACTGCTATCTAGGAGATGAGCTACACTCAGAGTTATTACCCAACACATCCTCATTATTGAAAGATCACACAGGTTGATTGTACTCTCCACTCCAGAATGCCCCGTAGGAGCATTTTCTAATATGCTTCCTTTATCGGTGCTTTCCGAAACCGTTACAAATCAATGTTTAAAAACCAATTATGTTTTATGGTGTGACAACACTATGCTTAAAGTCTTTGTTAGGCTTAGGCACATAAAACATTTGGTTAGGTTCAGCAGGAGATCATGGTTTGGAGTAAAATGATCACTTGAAATATGGTGTGGGTTTAAGTTACTACTTCCTTAAAGTTAAGCAACCTTTATTTTCATGCCCTGTGTGTTTCACGCAGCAGCTGAAATGGTAAGAGCGTCTCCAAACTGAGAAAAGACGCTGTGTGCATTCATGCAAGAATCATAGCAGCGGTAACTTCATTAACACTGAATCAGTCAGGACCCGATGGCAATTAATGTTCTGTGTTCACAAATCTTCACAGATCAGCTGTTACACACAGATTCAGGATTATATGGTGGGATTATTTGTAATAAAACAGCCCTTATGGATAAATCCTGAGCTCCATCAAAGCTGTCAGGACATTTCTTTAAGTAGCTAAAAGTCAGACATAAGTTGTGCCAAATGTACTCATATTATCTCATTTACATACGTGCAAATAACAAAGGAGCACCAAGACTCTATTTGCTTGGCAGTGCAGTTTGTGGTGCATTTCACTCTTTGCGGCTGCTTTGTGAATTACATGGTTTCTTTTTTCTCATTTGTGTGGGTTAAGCAGCACAAAAGCTTTGCAATCCTTTTGTGAATTGACCCCTGATTGTAACGTCCAGGAGGCCATGGTCAACCCGAACTTCTCTCTCTTATTCTCATTCCTCACCCTTGTTCCAGTAGGGAATGAAACAAGCTGGAATTAAACTGACTCATTGGAATTTCATTTGGGAAGTGATGCTTAGTTTGCCAGATTTTTTTTTCTCTCCCTCTCTCTTCTTGTGGTGGCATTTTTGGCTTCATTTAATAGACGATAGTGAGACATAAAGCGAAAAAGAAGATAAACAACTCATTGCAGTTACATCGTATGAACCTCAGCTGTCAGAGGGCCAGTTTGCCAGACTTTTAAACACAACTGGTTTTGCCATACTTGTTTAGACTTTGTGTTAACATGCATTGATTTCAAGGAGGCTACAAACTTTATTAAAAACAAAGTGTGAAATATGAGATGGCTACTATCCTGTGCTTTTGCCAGCAGTTCCTATGCAAGCAGTCAGCTGGGAGCATACTGGATTAAGGCTTTGGGTTAGAGAAAAGGTGTGAAGACACACACACATACTTAAGTCATTTTGGTGTGTAAAACCAAGTTCAACAGCATGAAGTCTTTGGAGACTCATTATTCCTGTTCATATGATAGACTGTATCTCACCTCTCTTTATAACAGTGTTTTCACTCTGACTTCAGGTGTGGTCACTGAGAAAGGATTTTGACTTTAAACTGCTCTCACAATTTATTTTAAAGAAATAATGTATCAAAGCTTCTTTTAAAAAAAAAAAAAAATTACTTCATGAACTAAACCACACAAAACCACAATTGTTTTCAGGTGTCTGAGGTTTCTGGGCCAGATATAGTAGTACAGCCAATTTTCCACACACTGATCCATGTGCTTGCTGGCAGATTTGTGTTGCAAATGCAGAACCTCTGTTGACTAAATATGAAGGTTTTTTTAAAAATGTATTAGGCATTGTTATTTTGGCTGTTTGTGCTGAGCCATCTGTTACCTGACTGTGAAAATATCCAGTATGTATGGAACTACACCCTCTGATACATATAATCGCTCTGAATAAAGTATCTCTGAGGTGAAGATGAACATTATCAGGATGCTCTTGCAGCGGGTTTTTCAAGGTCTGTGGTTTCTGCGGCTGAGTACCTGGCTACCTGAACCGTGTGTGTGTGTGTGTGTGTGTGTGTGTGTGTGTGTTGATCCTGTTGTGCGGCAACAGCTCAGCCACCTGCTTCTCTTGGGCGCCGTGCCATTTGAGAAGAGGCTCAGTGTGTCGAGGCCACGGATGGGTAAGCAGCCCCGGCCATTAACGCATTAAACACACACTGAGACACACAAACAACATTGATTTGCATGTACCTGGTTGCACTTGTTGTACCAATGTAAGTAAACAGACAGACACACACCACAGTGCCATTAAAGGTTCCACTACGGCCGCTGACGAAAGCATGTGCGAATATTTTCAGAGTGACTCATTCAGATGGTTTAAAAGCCCTGTACTTCCTCTGACATCATTTAGTTGTTGTTGCTTATCAGAGGACACATTACCACCGTCCCTGCCCTTATATATTTACCCATTATGACATGAAAAGAAAGAAGTTTCCCTTTCTTTCTCTCTTTATCAGTGATTTAAGTTGCGCTGGCCTGCAGAATCCAACAGCTCACTCCCCAAGTGATTTATTACGTGTAAGTAAATAATAAAAATAAGTTTTGGGATGGACTCAAAAGTGGATAAACAGATGCGTACATTGCGTGGTGTTCCTTCCTTCCTTTCGGTGAAAAAGATAACAGAACGTTCTACAGATGGAATTCGTGTCTGCGGGGAAGAGTAAAGATCATGATTCATAGGAATCAGTTTGGATGAGTCTTAGTTTAAGGTTTGAAAAGAGTTCGGATGTTTTTGCTCTGTCTCACAGGGGAGGACATCTCGTCATGGTAGTTACACGTCACCGTCCAAAGATCAAACTTCATGGGGGGATGGAGTGAAAGAGATACATGAAAAAGAAGATTAGATCTCAGCACCATATTACCAGTCTTTAGCAGAATTTGCCTGTATGTCAGCAGACTTGTATTTACTTCAGCAACCGCCAAACAACCACTTTTTCCAATAACCTCTCTGTCTTTCTGGATGACGAATAAGAAGGATCTGACATTCATTTCCTATTTTTAAAACTTTCAAGTCTTTGACTCAGTTGTGTGATTACAATGTGGTAGAAAGATTAAACAGTCTGGAGTTATAACCTGCAACATCCTAATACTTAAAACATGTGTGCTTTGTTACTCACACTGACTTACGACTAGTGCAGACTATTCTGTTTTTTTAACCAGAGACAGAAACACACGGGCCAAGAACCCATTCTATTTGAGCCAAAATGAAGATGTCTTGTAGTTGGAACGAGTTGCAGACAAGAAAGATAAAGCGGTGTCCAATGAAAGCTCAAGAAGAAACCGGGAGCAGGGAGCAGATGACAACAGTCTGGGATAAAACTATTCTGCTGTGTTAAGCAATACAGCGATTCTGTAATCTAGCCTAGAAGTCTGCTTTCATGTAACAACAATAATTGAATCTATTTCCAGTTCATAAAAGCCTGCCATCTGTGTAAAGTCTGATATGGTGCATCTTTCGTCCTTGGTCATTGACTGGTATGCTGCCAAGCAAAAATGTAACATTGGTTTTGTTGTAATACAGCTTACAGCCACTGGTGGCAGCACTACAAGGCAATGCTTCTGCACCATAAAATTGTCATCACAGGTCTACGTTGTTTTCTTTAATTGTGGCCATGAACATGATTTATTTAAAACGTATAAATCAAACCTTAACCAGGTAGTTCATCAGAAAACCATTATGGAAGTAGGCCTCGCACAATAATTACGTTATCTACTTATTGTCAACATCATCATGTCTATATATGGACTTATCGTATGAAACCAGGATCATTTTTTTTGACCTCAATATTCACATTAGCTTCACATTAGCAGCTAAGAGGCTATTCATGTCACATTGACTAAACAAGTAGTGTCCTCCATTCCTCACTGTGTACGTCCTGAGTGGAGACTGTAGAGGCGAGTGGCGCTATTTATATGGAATTAAAGGTGAATAACTGTCCCGACCCATAATTACAGTCTGTGTTTCTACAGAAGCATATCACCCACTCTCCAATCCCACCCCCCGAGGGTGGGATTGGAGCCCCTCAAAGGGTTTCAGGCCCTATCACAACCTTGCATTGTATGGGAAGACTGCAGCCAGCCACAACACTATATTTACTCACATTTGTAGTAATACTTCTGCATAACTAATGAAGTTATATGGGCTCTCTGTTACTGCAGCATCATGCTGGCAGAGCAACAAATCCTACTTCACAGTGTTTATTAAGAGAAAGCAGCAGTCCACTTTCCTCTGACTTTCTCAGAAAAACAAACACACCAAAAAACGAACCATGTGCCAAGAAAGATTTCTAAACACTAATTTAAAAGGTGACCATGACTTTTAGACAATGCGTACTTTCCTGTCAAATAGGTCAATTGCATTATTATACTATTATATTATCATTATATCAGTGGTATAAAATGATCTCCAAATGACAATAATATCGTTTATCGCGATTATTTCTGAGACGATATATCGTCCAATAAAAGTAGTTATCATGACAGGCCTACTCGGAAGGTGATGAAAAACTACCTAATTTGCCTTAAAGGTTGGAGGACTTGTTGGTGTCAGATTATGACAGTGCAGAACACAAACAAACAAAATCAAAAAATATCTCAATTTAACTAACACATTTGAAAGCCACCCCTGACTCATCAGCACATCACTCCCACTTCACTATCAGGACTGATCGTACTATTCTAGCTTTTTTCTTCATGTAAACAGCCCAGCTAATCCAGGATTATGGTGAAACCTCTCTTTCCCTTTCTCTGGTTTCCTTTTATTCTTTTTCTGTGTGAACATGGAGAGGCCATTCATTACAAGCTGCAGCAAGGCCCAAAAAAAACAAACAAGGGTATGAGTGATTCTATACTCAGAACAGCTGTGTCACCTGGTAAAATGTCTAAAAATGAGTGTCACCACGTTAATACAGTGAACAGGCGTATGGAGGGGATTACAGAGGCATGACGACATCGATTGACGATAAACTGAATAATTCATGTTCTGCATCACAATGTCACAGCTCTTATTTGGGTAAAAACATGGAAAGAAGCTAATTGTTATTGAGAAAGTAAGTGATTTGATATGCTAACATTTGTGGTTAGCTAGGAATTTCTTGTGACTGTTGGAAATGCCTGTATTAGATCTGATACTGCTAGTCATCACTCTGCAAGCTATTGTAGTGTAGTACCCTATATTATGCATGATATCAAGCATGGCATGTTATTAATAAGGTATGAGTTATAAAAGGAGATTTTACCTTTACATTAAATTATCATTTTTAGTTTAAAATGATGCATTTTTAATTCAAAATAACACCTTTACAACAAGAATAGAAGTTATAATATTATACTGTAATTGTACACAATTCAAATGTTCAAAATGAAAAACATGCATCATCTTAGTCTTCTGATCTAAAACAGCTCATTTCCATCCAAATACATTATGCAACCTTGATAATGAATCATTTAAAAACCAGTGCCTGGTCTCCCCTAATACAGCTGCTATAGACTTCAACCTGAAGTCTACTTAGTATAAAGATGGATTTAAAATAAAACAAAGCTTTTTCAGTTCCAGTAATGATCCAGGTCACTGCAACAGCAAAGGGAGTTGAATTCAGTGTCTCACGTCACATGCTTCTGTTAGTACACTTCTTAGTAGTACACTATGTACTTACTTTTGTAGTGCACAAATGTTGACAGGTTAGTGTTGTCTCAAATCAAACACGGTCATTACGCGCCTACCGGAAATGTACGATTAGCTAGTTAACAAGTTAGCATTAGCATTTATGTTATTGGTCATTGTACCAAATCATTACAGACTGCAATATTAACCCAAGCTACTGATATTATAATTGAATGTGAAAAAAGTATGGTGAAAGACACGTATAATACATTTGTGTAATGTGGTGATGTTCACCGTAGTTACAACGTCCTCAACCGCCATTTCCTGTTTGAACAGTGGTCCCTCTCCTTCTGCTACGTAGCCAAGATGACGACCGTTGAGAGTGAGCGTCCATAGTTCCACTATCAACTACATTTTTCCTCACACCCACACGTTTCACAGGGTTTCAGGCCCTATCACAACCTTGCATTGTATGGGAAGACTGCAGCCAGCCACAACACTATATTTACTCACACTTGTAGTAATACCACTGCATAACTAATGAAGTTATATGGGCTCTCTGTTACTGTAGCATCATGCTGGCAGAGCAACAAATCCTAATTCACAGTGTTTATTAAGAGAAAGCAGCAGTCCACTTTCCTCTGACTTTCTCAGAAAAACAAACACACCAAAAAATGTGCCAAGAAAGATTTCTAAACACTAATTCAAAAGGTGACCATGACTTTTGGACAATGCGTACTTTCCTGTGAAATAGGTCAAAGTTCATGTTCTCTCTCAAACACACAACATTTACAACTGGGTTTGAGATTAAAGGGGTGGAGCTGCACGGCAAAGGTTAACCCTGGCAGGTGTACAAACTAAATATTTGCCACCAGGTATTAAATAAATAAAGAAGATAAGCTTGTAAATATAACCATCCATCACTCACAGACATGATACCCTTTCAGAATCAAGCCATCTTTACCTGAGCCCCACTGAACAGACAGATGTTAAACTAATTAGCCCCATGATTAAGGTCATATAGTGTGCCGTGACGAGTGTTTGCCTTAAAATTACAACAGATTCCATATTTGGGCATCGAGGGATATGTTGACGAGTGAGTCAGTTCAGATTTCACTGAAGAAACCGTAAGAAAATTTCCAAAAATGTCAGAATATTTCCTTTAACTTATATCTGACCTGCAGGCGGTTTAATTTCAATAGTCATCATCATCATCATCACCACTTCTGAAGAATAATGATAACTTAAAATACAAAAGGAATTTTTAAAGAGAGATCATGACACACAGCAACACTGGAATAAACTGGTGATCTGAAGGGAACAAAATAAGAAACTTGAGAAATGAAATTTGCCGTCAAGATTCATTACTAATCAATATGTTTTTGTGTTGAAGAGCAGTGAGAAAGCAGCAATTTCAAGAGTCAAACAGAAATCTCGGTTGGATTAAAGAGATGATGTTTGGTGTGTCAATGAACAGGTGTTTGTGGTGGAACTGAACATCACCAATTGACGTCACTTTAGGTTTCATTTTCAGTGTAGTGAGCATTGAGGGAAAAAAAAAAAAAAAGAAAAAAAACCCCAAATGTCACGGTGACATCAAGCATATATCTCTCATGAATATAAATGACACCTTCTGGCAGGAGATGCACACATGCAGCAACATGAAGACCAGAACAACCTTCGAAGCCAAATATTTGCCCTCACTAATAAATGATTCGGAGCATTAGGCACGTATCTAACAGGGAAGAATTTGTTCATTATAAGACATAAAGTCTTCACACATTTTAATATAGTCAGCTTGAAACTGTAAACTGTAAAGTCCATTCTCAGTTAAGTGGAAGCTTCCAAGTTTCCCTATCACACTGGACCATGATTAAGATCCACACTAGTGGTGACGTCACAAATAATGCTTAAAATCAGATTTTTCATGAGCACAGACAAACGTTCCACTTTCAGCAGATGAATGTTAAAAAAAGTCTTCTAGTGTCAAACATTTATCTGCTGAAGCGCAAACATCCAACTGAAGAAATAAGAAGAAAATCATATTTTTGAGTGGAGGGTGAGTCTTAAAAAAAATACCACAGAGCAGCTCTGCAGACTCAGCATTTACACAATACCCAGTCAATTTGGAGTTCTGGTAAAACTTTGAGGTAAAGTGTTCAAGATGTTCATACGTGGTTATTATGGTTACTAAGTTTAAAATGTCAGCCTTTTGGTGGCATTAAAAGCATTTCCAAACTATTCCACTTACTTACTAAAGGGTTCATGTGCCTGCAAGTTTTCGTTCTAACCAATCAAGATCACACGATTCGACCAATCAACTGTCTGAAAACTGAGATCAGTTGATCAAATGAGTCAAGCCTGGTGTGCTGCTGATTGGTTGGAATAAAAACCTGCAGCCACATGGTTCTTTATGGAATAGTTTGGACATGCCTGTGATAAAAAGAAGGTCAGGGGATTGTCACAGTCACCAGTTTATTCTTAGGTGGCAATGGATGACTGTACAACATTTCATGACAATGCTTCCGATAATTAGTAAGATAATTCAGTCTGGAACAAAGTGGACACCAACTGACGGACAGACTGCCATCGGCATCCCTGGAGATACTGTATGCTGCTAGCATGGCTCAAAACTACGCCACCATGTGGAGGACAGTTTTATTCCAGGTGTTTTTTTTCTTCCTCAACATGAGTGACCCCAGTCCCTGCTAACGTATGTGTCGACCCCATCTCTATGTAGCAGGACTGTTTAATGGAAATTCATCATCCCTTGGTTGCACACTTGAGGCATGCTGCCAGGACTCTGTGGGAGGGTCAAGTGAGTGACGGCATCCTCTGGGTTGTCAAGTGGACGCCATCCTTCCTCAGTGTTTCTCTGACAGGCCCATGACTAATCCAGAGGGTTCAGCAGTGAATCCCGGCACCCCAGGCTCTCCCCTTATATGTCATCAACTCACTTGGGGGCCCAGGTTGGTCTACTAAGCAGCAACACAGAGCAATCAGGACGCTTTGCTCTCACACACGCTGCATTGATAGTCACACAAACACACACACACACGTAATCACTCTCTAGTGTCCGCTGTTGCTCGCTCGCTCCAGATTCAAGGAGATTGTATCTCATTTGCGGGCGTCAGGGAGCCACTATCAATATGAGGGAGACACCCGGAACTTCAGGGAGAGTTGGGATGTCTGATGTGTAATCCCATTGCTGTGTTATTTAATTTAAAGCAGCATAGACTCGTATTTTAAGACAGTCATGCAATTTAAGCTCTCGCGGGCCACAGAACGTAGCGGGCTGGATTCGGCCCGTGGGCTTTGAGTTTGACACGTGCTCTACAGCCTACTTACAACCTAATGAAAAACTCTGGTTTGCTGTTTTCTATTAGAAGGTAAAGCACCACCAAAATAGACAGCTTTTTTTTTTTCAATCATGTACTCCTGTCCTCTTGTACTTCTTCCATTTTAAACCACTATGAAGTGAAGGCTCATAGACACCATAATACACTGTATTACTGTGGATATCTTTTATTATCTAAGGCAAGGAAAAAAGCACTATCACTTAATTGCCAAGTGACCTTATACTATTTCATTATACAGCATATTACATGTGGAAAATTGGGGGAAAAAAACTGATTAAGTCGAGGCTGATGGAGGCTGATATTTAATAGCCTTTTAATAAATATCTCAGCCAGTACCATTTGCCTGCAACACAATAAAAAGGTTAGACTGGCAGTAAAAAGTTGCTAAATATTGAATGAATCTCTCAGAATATGATGACTCACTGTGTGTAAAACAGATGACATTTTCCACCCTGATAAGAAAACAATTCTAAAAGGAAAAACACTGACAGTGTGTTGTTGTCCCCATTAATTCTCTGCCCAATATGTAAAGTTAATTCAACACGTCAACATCAACACCTGAGTTGAAAAACAGTGAGTGCAGTAAGCAAATGATACCAGAGGGTGTTTTTTTTCTGTAGGATTACTTCACGTTAATATATATATATATATATACATATGTGGCCAGAAAGCGACAATTCCTTTTCTGAATGTTGTTGATTTTTTAGCTTTTACAACGTAATTAAAGGCATCAGCTAAGATATTAAGACACATTTGACACGATATGAATAAAAGTTGATTGATTGATTGAACCAGACATCACATCACAACTAATCACTCTGTTCTATATGACAAGGACATCTGCATTTTTTAGTGAAGGGCAATCTGCACAGGCCGCTGTTTATATCACACAAATTAATCCGGCTGTATGTTTTTTAACTTATTGATTGATCACTGCTCTGTGTGTTTTACTACAGACAGATTCCCCACATTCACTCATTGGTCGGGGAAATACAATCAATGGGGCCTGTGGAGCTGACATGCAAACTATTAGTTTCAGTACATTTCTGCTGTCTAAAGTCTGCTTCTGTGGACAGATGCTGAATGCAGGTCAGAGATCGTCATCACTGAATCATGTTGAACTCATCACTTTGTCTAAAGAAAGAGAATTTCGCAAATTCGTGCCTATTACTGCCAGTATAAATAGTTTTAGGAACAACAAGGAAGTTACAATTCATCCTGAGTGAGGGGACCTTTCATGGCAATCCATCAAACAGACCAATGACATTGCCATCTGTGCAACAATGTTGCTAGCATGGCGAAAACATTTTGCGCAAAGTAAAAACAAGATAAAGTATTTTTAATAGTTGAAACTGAAATATAAAAGACATTTATAGGAAATAAAAATAAATGTCTGGCTCCTAAAAGTTTATTGATGTACATTTGGCTTTAGACTTGAGCTCAAGCAAAACAAGTTTAAAAGCTAATCTCATCATTGTCCACCGTCAAAGCAACTGCAACAAAAAGCATCAAAACCAGTAAAAAATGAATCATACTCTTCATTCATTTCTGATCACTTTTCATAACATCTTTATTGAATTTGTGTCTCGTTTTAAACATATTTACAGATAGTTTAATTTCTTTTTTTTTTTTAGTTCAGTAAAAATACAAATACAGAACACTCAAAAATCCACATCGCTCCCAGCGACTCAATGGCAGCTCAGGTTTTTTTTGTTGTTTTTTTTTTTTCCTGGGCTTCCTCCCTATCAGATACAGGTGGTGATGATGTCAGTGTGATGTCAGAGGAGGAGGGGGGAGGGGGGGGGGCAAGACTGTACTGCATCAATGGACTGTTAATGACACCTGCCACCAGAGTTTAGAAGACAGATGGGAGGTGGAGATGATACTGGGTGGATGATGGGAAGAAGAATGGAGGAAATAAACTGTGTGTTGAACGGAGACCAGTTGTCTGATTTAACATGAGCTCAGTCCAATCTAGACCTGACTGTTAGCCACAAGTTTGGTCAAAGCTGGTTTGTCCTCTTTCACCCAACTAACAAGTCAAAAATGAAGCAGTGATATATTGGAACTAGTTTATAATGGTGACCTTTGCTGCTTTGTCAAATTGGGACTTAAATATTTCACATTGATGTTTAAATGTGCATTTTTGCCACTTCTTACTACATAATGCACATAAGCTTCAAGAGGGAGGCATCAGTCAAAATGCTCATGTCATTACACACAAGCTGTATTTTGAGTCTATAGCAACAACTACAGTCTAACAATATCTCAGTCACTTACCCATGTCCATCCCTGCAGACAGTGATGATGATCATCTCCTGCTAAAAACTGATGAGCTGTTGGTTAGCAGTACTGTAACTCTACATACACAGCACGGCTTTATTGAAAGAGTGGCTCATTTTCTACACAACGAGGGCAAGTTTACTTTTAATCAATGACGTGTTTGTACATTAAATGTATGTGAGAGCGAGACACGAGGATATGGCCGTCAGCACATCTACACGTGTAAAGAACTTGCAAGTTGTGTGTGTGGGCCGTAAACAAACAGTCGTTTTGAAGCTTGGATCAGTTCATTTTTGCTCTTGAGGCCTGGTCTCAACTCTAAATTGCACGTATACTTCAGTTTAACGCCATCGCAGACAATGTTTAAGCAACAAAAACACTGAAAATTCATATCATAACAATATATCACAAAGTAAAACGGCGCAGTACTGGCCGAGGCGTCACATTTGACAATAAGGCTTGGAGAAAAAAAAAAAATCAAAGTCAAAAACATAGACTTGAAAAAATATATATTTATCTTCCTGGTTTAGTGCGATTCCTACTCTTCAGCTTTAATGCCTGCATAAAAATGATCTTTAGTAGTTTCCTCCTCCTCCACCTAAACTAGCCAGCTGATACGTAGTTGGGACACATTGGGGATTCACTTCTAACGGCAGCCAACACAGGCTTTTTAATGAGCTCACACACACACACACACACACACACACACACACACACACACACACACACACACACACACACACACACACACACACACACACACAGAGTCACTGACCAGAGTTACTGACCCCATTTTTAAACCAAATGTCTGTATGTGTGTTTGTTTGTTTTTGTACTGAGAATGGTTGGAAATGATTCATTCACGACCGATATGGATGGTGGATTAGACAGATCTGTTAGAGTATTTTAGATAAATGTTAAAGTATTTGGATGTAGTTTATGATGCTGCTTTTATCAACCAAGTAGTTTGAATCATTTTATACTGACATGCTGTTTTCAAAGAGCCACTGACTCTTAAAAGTGCCTCATTACAACAGGAAAGATGTTTCTCTTCTAATCATCTATACGCTGGTTGCTTTTCTTATTTGTCTTCACTCATATCGGTGTCCCCTCCTCTGCTGCCACTGTGCCAACTACACATTTAACATCACTTACTGATTATGTTAGTTGCACTTGTTATTTCAATTATATGGACGATTAAAATCATATTTATTGAGTTCACGAAGCAGAAAATGGCTGTTATGTGTCTCATTCTGCTGTTATCTTTTCAATCTGAATCACTCCTACTAACTGTAAGGGTGTGAAAGATTTGAACATCAGAGTTAGTGCCAGTAAAACTAATGGATTTTAATGAGAATCATTCTCAGTAGGCTACATTGAAATGATAGTTGTAAAATCTTTAGCCAGTGGACTGAACGTCATCAGGAGGAGTCGTCAGTTTCGGAGTTGGTTTGTTTTGGCTGTTTGCTAAGACAATATGTTTTTACTAGACTGTATAATCTCTGCTTCTGTGCTCTCACGCTGAGACGGTTGTGTCAGGGCTGATAACTGGAAGGCCAAACCATGCCGGAAAGTGAGCAGGCTGTGTAGTGAGCGGACAGCGACTTCTGTTAAGGCCGAGGTCTCGATATGTCACACTGTACGGAGGGAGGAGGCTACTGCGTCTGCCCTCGATTACTCAACTACTATTACAGAGACGGGGGAAATGATTAAGACTCAGCAAAAAGACGTGCATTTCAAGTTACATTTTTTGTAGATTTGCTTCATTTCAGAATTCCAGACTTTTCCCACACCTCAGTTTCTTGATAGATTTGAAGATTTCGACGATTGTTTGATATGATGTCGACATTTAGTAGTTGGATCAGGTCCAAAAAAAAAAAAATCTTTACAATAGTCAGTCAAGATTGTTCTTTCAACAATTCAGACAAAAGGGGACAAGTTAGCAGCGACGTAATGTAAATTTAACAGCCAAATGTGTATCTGAAGCTGCTCAAGATATTATAGAAGACCTGTAGATCTTCACTCTTGGTGAAACTTGTCAGAGTTTTTAGACTCTGTATGATGGACAGGAGAGGTGGAGGTTAAAAATGGAAAGATGGAAAGAGGGAAAGGCATCAAAAATTAAAGCCAGGAGCTGAAAATAAAGACGAATAGCAGAACGAGTGGCGGTGGAAAAAAAATGATGATGATTCTGACACCACACTGAGTTCATGAGACTTACATCTAGGAGTCAAGAGTCCGACTGATGATATGAGGTTGTACAGAGAAAAAAAATGTGGCACGGGAGCTCAGCAGGGAGACAGAAGGAAAGGTCTTCATTTATTCAGCGCTTTCAGTGCTACGGCTCTTACTCTCCCTCTTCGTTAGTCCCCCCCCTCCCCTCCCCTCCCCCCCCCTCCCCTCCCGTTACAAAAGTGCACAAACGAATGATTTACAGCGGGGGTTATATTCAACCGCCGCACACTCACACACACACAAGCCTGGTTGGGTTCCAGCTTCATTTCACAATGCGTAGCGCACAAAAAAAGAAAAAGAGAAGAAAGATAGATCTGGAGTGAGTTTTATGAAAAAGGGTGAAATAAAGGGGGGAAATGAAAGCCAAAAGAGAGGAGAAAAAGTGTGCCAAGAGAGAAAAAAGGTGGAGGAGAGAGATTAAAAAAAAAAGAAGCAGCATCCAATTGAGTAGCAGCATAATGGTTTAGGGGAGAGTGTTGTGGCTCGGTGACGTCTAACTGGGAGAGGAACTGGAAAAAAACATGTGGCGGTGGGGAGGTCTGTCGCTGTCTCTGCGTAATTACTGCTCCACTAACAATGGTCCGCTTTGCTGAAAAAAAGGAGGATTAGACGGGGAGGTGGGGACCGTACCCTCCCTCCCTCCTTCCCTCCCCCCCTCTCTCTCTCGCTCTCTCTTTTGATGTGACGAGAGCTGCTAAGAGTTTCGGGTCGAAAGTTCATCTGATGAAGATTAAACAGGAAGAGGACGGGGAGGACGAGGCGGGGGTGTTGGGTTAGGGAGAAGTGGAGGGTTTTGATTCAACCCTGTGTCCCCATTTAACGATTTGTCCAATAGATAAACGAAAAAAACAAAAACAAACCTTTATCAACAGACCCTGTTAAAGTCCTCAAGTATGTCTGCCTGAAAAATAATCCATCACACCGTCTCGACTGCGTGATCCTTCCGCAAAACCATCCTTCCCCCCCCCCGTGTGTACTCTCAGTGCCTCGGCTTGAGTCCGTACGGGAGGAACGTTTGGTCAAATCTCAAATAAACACTAGAAATAATAACCAAAAAAAAAAAAAAGAAACTATATGGAGTCCCCGGGTCGGAGCTCCAGTCCTTCAGAGCAAATAGTCAAGATTCAAGCCAGTCGTGAGGCCGAGCAGCGCACCCGCCTCCTTCTGATATAAGCAGAGAAGACAGAGAGAGTTGTAGAAGTTCATGAAGAAGAAGAGACGGAGATCTGACAGTGTTTCTGAGTCCTCTCCGCTCTGCAGTGGTGTCTCTCCCTCTCTTTTTCTCTCCGTCTCCTGTGGTTCATGTCTGCAGTCCAAAAGCAGTAGAGAGAGTTTGTAGAGTTGAATGTAAGTTTGTCCAGTGTTCATGGGTGGGGTTTTTTTTTTTTTTTTTTTTTTTTTTAATTTGGGCAGGCGGTGCCCTTCTTGGGTGGAGCTGCGGTGGAGGAAGAGGGACTCGGTCTGTCTACCGCTGAGCCGGCTCGCTGCCGGGCAGGGTGATGTTGCCCAGGTGGAGGACGGGGAGCGGGTGAGCCTCCGTGTTGAAGACCCAGTTTTCCAACGGCATCAGGTCATCGCTGGAGAACAACAGGTACAGATACCTGAGGAGTGGGGTGGGTGGTGGATGGTGGGGGTGGGGAGGGGAGGGGTGTCACGGTTTAACGGAGGGGAGGGAAAATAGGGGAGAGGATGGAGAGAATCAGAGAGAGGAAGAAGAAGAAGAGGTGGTTTTGTGAATAGATAAAACGACACTGGTCTTCACTGACACGCAAAAACTCAAAAATCATTTGTTGAATGTTTGTTAATGTAAAGAATCAAAGTTACACACAGCAGTCACTTTATGAGGACACATCTACACTTCTGACCATTAGTGCAAATCAGGTTTATACAAACCACTAGCAGGGTTGCAGAAGAGTAAATGAATGTATATTAAATAAAGCCTCATGCATTACTAAAAACTGATTCTTAGAAAGAAAAAACTAAGCAATGATTATATGTTGTTGTTTTAAAGGAAACTTTTTAACCAATTTGTTAAACTTCATCATTCGTTTATCTATCCTTTTTATTCTACTTTTATTTTCTAGATTGTTTCCCTCTTAATAACCTACTAGCTTTTATATATGTTTCTACTTCATCACATCTGCTCTCAGTTGTTTTATTATATTCATCTATTATCATTTTAATGATTTATTCCCCTTTTTATACCCAGCCTTACACTTCTGCTTTTACTCACTTTATTTTATAATGACTTTATTATATTACGTATAGTGTATTATATTTTATGAATCTCTTATTATCTTTTATGTTATGTGGCTAGTCATTGTTATCCTACCTCTGGTGTTTCCTCACTGCAGATTCATGAGAGTTATGACGGTGTTTCCTCAGTTCCTGTTTTTCTTCAATCATTATTTATGATGGTGGTGGTGGTGGTGGTGGGGGGGGGGGGGTGTTTTCATTATGTAAAGCACTTTGTGTTACATCACTATTTATGAAAAGTGCTATACAATAATAAGTCTGATTGAGTGATTAATATTTAATGACTGTCACAGCTAACAGCTAACTTGTGTTCATTTAAACTTCACCATCGATAAATTGTAACATCGCTGAAAGTCAGCAACTACAAACATCTGCAAGTGTTCAGCTCCACATAAACATCAGCCTGATCAATACCACCTTCTCTCTCTCTCCACTTGTTTTGGCTTGTGCTTATTTTGTGTGTCTTTGATTCGTCTTACGTCACTCCATCTTCTTTTTATTTCCAATTAACATGTCTTACGCCTCGTACAGCATTAATAACTAACCGTACAGATAATAACATTATACTTTTATGAGTAATATCTTGAGTAAAGGTAACCGTTTTTTGTGAAATGGACTCAAACTGCAGCAAAATGTTCTGTAATGAAATTTTTTTTTATATAGTTTTATAGAAATCCTGTCACTAAACTGCACTGATGAGCTCTCCTTCACTTGCAGGATGAATTTAGACTTGTAGGCAAAGTCAAAAAGCTGACTGTGCAATCAGCTGCTCCTTTAGTAAATATGGAGCTACACACATGTATACTGAAGCCACAATTTCGATAAAAACTACAGCACAAATTTGTGTTACACACGCTTTAGCTCAAGATAATGAACCCTTATTTGCTCTCCACGGGCAAAAACATTGTAGAGATCTTTGAATATATATATATATATATATATATATATATATATATATATATATATATATATATATATATATATATATATGTATGTAAATGAAACTGTTACCATTTTCCTAGTGATTATAGTCAGCTGGTCTCAGTTTGTATGAGCTAAAACTTTACATTTGTCAAATGTATTTGTTTGCACAGAATTAAGCAGATGAACCATTTTCACCCATTTCTAACAGGGTGTGTGCTGATGTTAGAGAGTTCCACATCTGAACAATGTGTAACTGATGTCGGCCAAGACTAACTTTCAGTCCCCACAGCTGACGTACAGAATCTGAAACGCTCTGTCTTTGTGGCGAGCGCTGCGACTTGCAGCCAACGAGCAGCCTCTGTGACAAAGAGCTGCTGCTTTGCTTTGATGTCATTGGCTGGCAGCCAGTTGGGGACAAAGACTGAGAACAAATAGACACAAGAGGCTGCTAAACACTGAGACATTCAAATGTCATCATCGCAGAAAGTTAGCAGCCAGTCAGTGTGGCGGCTGACCTTTTAGACATACACACCAAAGACTCATTTTACTGACACTTTGTGTGTGCTAATTTTTCAGACATGCTATAGTTAACAATGGAGTGATGCTAAGCAGCTCCCCTGCTGACACCCTGACATAAGTTTGTGTTGTATTATCTTTGGGCTGTCTTGTTTGATTGACAGCAACATCTGTATGCTCTGTATTCACTCTGGTCAATCTACCTACAACATACAACACTGTATCAGGAGGGAAAATGTTTACAGAGCTGCCAGCAGGGGGAAGCAGAGAGCTTCACTTTAGCCTTCACATATCCCTCTGGGTCACAGTCTGCACTCTGAGCCTTTCCTACCTTCATCCTTAAGTGATGATGATGATGATGATGATAATGTGCCACCAGCAGAAACATGAGAGCTGCCCTGTAACAGTGTGTGGCTGCTTACAAAGCGTGACGCCTGCCCACTGTGTTCAGAGCGAGAGGCGATGCCAGCCTGTTAATCTGTTATTACCCTTTGAAGATTATTGCAGATAGATAATTGTAAAGATAAGAGAGTGAAGGTTGTGTGGTCAGGTGACATATGACTCTATTCTTCTGTGGTTTATTGAGGCATGAAAACTATTCTGCTTTCATCCTGTAGAAGGTCATGAAGCTGTTCTATTAAACTATCAATTTAGTAGCAAAGTCAGTGTTTGTCTGCTGCAGCTCAGCAAGGAGAAATAAATGGAATGTGACACTAACAAGACTTTAAGTTTGAAGGATTCAGACTCATATGAGCTTCAGCTGAACTTTAAAGGAGAAATTCACGGTTTTTCCTAGTCCGAAAACAACAGGCTGGTGCCTGAATGAACATGGAAATGAGTTCTTATTGGTGTAAGCATTCCTCCTGTTCATACTGATCGCTGGAAGATCTCCTCCAAAAGCTCTTTCAATGTACGTGATAGGGCCAAAAATAACAATCCTCATTTTGAGAAATGAATGTATTAAAAGTTTATCTGAAGCTAACAAAGTGAATATCAAAGTAATGAATTCTCTTTGTGTCTCTCATGGACAGTGTGTTCCTGTTCAGCTGCAGTGGAAGAACAGTAACAAAAGAAAGATATCCACTTTATTTGACGAACTCAGAAGGTTGAAGCCAAATATTATCTTCAAATAAACTCTTAAATATATTTTTGAATTAAACCAGGAAAGAGGACTCTGTCAGCCATCAGTTGCATTGTGAATTTAGATCTTCATATGGTCAGTATGAACAGGAGGAATGATTACAGCGTGCAAAAAAGTCTCTGACTGACATGTTGCTGTCTTTTCTGCTCATTTATCTTTAGATAAAAACCCTTTAAAAGATGAGCGATCATTGTTTATATCACTTTTTGCTGACAAGCCCTTTGAATCAGCCAAACCCACCCACCTACACACCCACCAAATCACTGCATTAATTACAAAAGCGATTAATTAAATAGAGAAGCGTAATGATGATTCATAGATCCCAGCCAATTAATCAACATATTAGCGTCGGCTTACTTGAGCGTCTCAGCCAGGAAGAAGCTCTGCTGCACGTCGTCGTAGGTCGGGTTGGAAGAGTAGACGTCTTTCACCCCAGAGAAACCTCCGCTCACCCTGCAGTACTTATCGATGGCCTGGAGGAGATGAGAGGAGAGGGGAGGGAGAGAGAGAGAGAGAGAGAGAGAGAAAAGAGAGGTGGGAGAGAGAAAGGTGAAAAGAAAGAGCAGGAGAAAGAGTTCAAGAGGGGGGAAAGAATAGAAAGAGGGGCACAAGGGGAAGAGAAAAAAAGATGGTGTGGTGGTGGAGGAGAGAGAAGAGAGCGCAATTTTAATAAGCTTACAAAAGCATGCTATAATTATGTTCTTTGCTTGTGACAGATTAGAGCGAGTCCTGGGGAGACGCGTACAGGAAAAGGCAACTGTAAGAAAAGCAGAGGAAAGGAAGATTACCACCTGCCTCCCTCCCGCATTCACTTTTTATTTTATTCTGCTTTTGTCCCCTCCACGCCGAGCCGCTTCATAATGAGGCTACAACACGCATTTGTTTCATGTTACGCTGAATCTGAGAGAGGGAGCTTTTTTTTTTTTGAAAGGCAGAGGCCGTGGTGGTCTGTCAGGGGTTGTTCATTACACGCTGCTGCTGATCAGGTTGTCTTTGTCACCTTTTGTCTGCTGTTGCTCTCCGCTGAATGGGGGGGGGGGGAATAAGAGCTGATTGGCCGGTCTGATGGGGGTTTTAATTCTAAACATATCTTTCTTTCACCTTCCTGTGTATGTTTAATATTCTGGACATCAGAGGTCGCTGTGACAGTCTCGTGTCCGGTCTTTCCAGGTTTTATCTCTGATTCTAGAACCGCGACGGATGTGATGTAAATGTTAAGATGACCAATCAGGTAGCAGCTGAGCCTGGACCGTCCGACGATTAAACACCTCACCAAACATCCAGAAAACGTAACAGTGGAACTTGAAAGTGACTGGCTTGTTGCACACTGTGATGTTAGTCAGAAAAACAGCCCTCTGTGTTACTATGGCAACAAATGCTGAAATTACATCAACTGAAGACTATTGATATTATTTCTGCTGATTTCAACTGAAGAACACAGAAAAGATTTGATCTGGTTATCAGTAAATAAATGATAAAATAATAATAAACTTTATTTATAGAGCACCTTTCATACAAGGGATGGAGCTAAGTGCTTTACAGAGAAAAATAAAAATACAATAAAACAACAGCAAATAAATCAAAAATAAAATAAATAATCAAATTAGACAAAAAGCCAGTTTAAATAAATATGCTTTCAGCTCTTGGTTATAAATGTTCACAGAGCCCACATCTCGACCACTTTCATCAATAAAAGGCTTTTACTCTGAAATACATAGTTGTAGCAGATTTCAACTCTAATATAAAAAAGGACAGGGCTTCCACTACATGATTTATGCACTAATAAATAATGTAACCTACTGATGATTTTTGCTTTTAGAATGTATCACAACAGTGGACCTGATTCTTTATGATTTCTACATCAGAAGCAGATCACACTATTGTAATTATGGTCCACAGTATTTTGGTTTTTCTCCAAAATATTGCAGATTGGTGAACCAACAATTCAAGATAAATTGGAAAATCTTCAAATTTAGAATTCAAACCAACTTGTGAGCAGGTGCTTCTCTCTCTTCTGCACACTCGCACGAGCTGATGAAAAATGCATGGATTGTCCGGCTGGTGATAACGACAGTGCAGCTATTACCTACTGTATGTGCTCTATTGATTTGCAATGAAGACGTGTTACAAAAAAACCCCAACAACTGGCTGCATTACACTTCAGGGTACACCTTATCCACTTCCACTATTAACGGTTCTAATTGAATGCGTTATCTACGTCCTTGTCTCTCTCTCACACACACAAACACACACACACACACACATACATACACACATCCTCCCTTCATCCTGTCCTCAAGTGACCATTATGCTGTCAGCAGAGTTTCCTCGTAAGGAGTTTGGACCATAATTCCTGTTATTCATGGGCTGCTGCGCCCGCCGTGCATTTGCCCTTCTGGATTTACACTGCAGTGCCCGCAACAGCCTGAGCAACATACACACATACGCACACTTGCATCAAGCTAATTATATCCTACATCATGCCTGGCTGCTGAAAAGATAGATTCAAAAGCATATTTGCAACATATAACAGTCAACAGTGTGAAATATTCGTGTTACTGGGATATACCCAACTAATTTGCAACTGTAAATGTAACATAAATGTACTCACACACACACACACATACACACACACAGGACCCAGGGCCATCTGTGATGTATAAATGATGTGATAAAAAGTCTACCTGTAGGAGGAGGAGGAGGAGCGGTGTGTCTGCAGCTGCTAAGTGAGGACACATTTCTCATTACAGCAGATGTGCTTTACCTTCACACACACCTGGACTCATGTGTGTATGTGTGTGTGTGTGTGTGTTGAACGCATGCGCGCGCACACACACACATATGCGCACAAAGAGGAAAAGAGGAAGCGTGACAAACAGAGGCAGGTTCTGGTGTACCAGGTGGCTGCAGCTGGGGAGTATAGGTAGGGATGAGTGTGTTTCAGAGAGGAGCTGAGCTCTGAGGCACAGAAGACAGAAAAGACTGCAGGTGTTTGTGACGAGTGTGTGAATGTGAAAGTGTGAAGACAAAGAGAGGAAGACAGTAGAACCGTTGAGCTTGGTGTGAACGTATAACCCCTCAGGTGTTGTGTGTGAGTGTGAAAGAAATAAAGAACAACAAAATAAAGTGATGCAAGACAGTACACAGGAGGAAAGGCAGAATGGAAGATGCAAAGAAACAGAGGGAAGAAAAAGAGAGAAAGTGTAAAGTATGTAGAGCCTCCAGTGACTGCACACAAAGAGAAACACACATCGTCAGACACAAGCCTCGTCCTAAATCCATACTGCATGCTGATTCCAAGCAGGCTTTAATATAACTCAAGTATTGGAGTGTGCTGTAAATGTACACTATTCTTACACAATGCAATGGAAACAGAGGGACTGCTTACAGATGGAAAAAAAAAAAAACATACATTCTGGATGGGGTTGAAACAGCTCCAGATAGATCTCAGAAAACAAAATATAAAATGTAAAATATTTGAAGATCTTCGTTATATTAGTATTCTTACAGAAAGTGGCAGTTTGATTGATGGCTGATGTGGGCATGTTTGGTATCTTTTACTGTTAATATTAAATGGTCAAGTATGTTGATTCCCTGCACAGTAACAGCACAAAGCAGTATCATATAAACATAAGTGAAGAACATACTGTATACGATATGTAGTAGCGAGTATGTGATCACTTCCCTTTCTAGCATTGAAGTGTTATTGTGTTGGGTGGGAGATGTGAGCGCATCTCTAATGAGATGGACCACAAACATTATCTAAGCACGATCTAATCTGTAGTGTTTCATTAGCTCTCTGTCATTCAGGGTTTAGAAAATACTTCTCCAACCTCTTTGTCTTTCAACCAGCTTGCCCTCTGCTTCAGAAAGTTTAAAACCTCCTCCCTACTTCTTCTTCTCCTTGCTACTACTAAGTTTTTCACCTTATGACCTCTCTTAAGGGTTAGATGCTTTGTGAGTAACTAGTCTTAAGGTGGATTAAACCAGTGAACCCACCTGCATTTCCCCCATGATTCTAAGTGTGAATGCACTTATGCACTCAAAATATTAAGTACAGAAGTAGGAGATTTGAGACACAGTATTAGTGTTAAACTATAAAACACTAATTAAATAAGATGAGCATAGAGTAGAGGAAGAGTCATATGCATTACTATGTATGTAAGCCATATTTAATAATGTAAGAGAGGCAAAGATAAGCTGCTCAGCTCCAGCTCTCTTTAGTGTCACTCACACTCACTACAATAACACATCGTACCCACACCTGTCAATGTATTTGCTTTGCATGAGCACATACAGCACTTACTCCCACTCAGAAAAAAACAAAGACAGAGTTGGGGTGCCAAAAAAGTGGAGAAAAAAGGTGACTTGAAGATTGGCAGAAAAAGGAGTGGAGTAAAAAAAAAAAAAAAGAGGAACGGAAGACGAGCAGACTGGTTATGATTTAGATGGAGATGACACACTGACTGCTGTATGGAACACAAGCTCTTTAATCCTGTCAGAAGAAGTGGAGCAGGGGAGTGAAAAGGATACTGAAAGGCCTTTCATTTCTCTTCTCCTTTCATATTAAAACATAAAGAAGAATAAATAACTAATAGCACCTAAAAAACTCAACTTCTGACATCCGCCCACGTGTTTCTAATACATGCAAACATGCACAGACATACAGTGGATTTAGATGGTGCCTGCAGGTTGACAGACATTCACAAATGTGATTTTTTTTACAAAGAGAAATCTATATGCACCTTTATAACACTGCCACAGTCTACAGGATACAAAGGCCTGAAGAAATAAAGAGATGTGGGAGAAAGCCATGGAGGAAGCTTCTCCACACAGGTTGTCAATGATCACTTAAAAGCATGAAGCACTGAATAAAAAAAAAGTTCTATTTGCTGGTGACTTTTCACAGAGTCTGACATTCTGACTCACACTTATCTGCAGAATAAAAAGTCAATATTAAAACCACAGTTTCAACTGCAGCAAAAAAAAAAAAAAAGACTAATTAACAAAACAACCTTGGAGGAAAAATGTGTGAAATGATCTGGCAAAAAAGATGAGAAGACAACCCTGACCTTTACAACGAAAGCTGAGTTTTACAGTACAAAGAAATCAAATCTTTAATCTTTATCTACAACTAGAATAACTAAAAGGGGGAGGTTGGCAGAGTATGAACTTATTGAGCCAACTGCTAATATTATTCTTTCATGTCTGATGATCTATGATTGCACGACTGCGCTTAAAATACACGAGCAAATGCCACGAATCATATTGATGCTCTCGCAATTCAAAGTTCAGTGCCATACACCCCCGAAGCTCTACTTCACCCACTGTCATTTCTTAACCCGTTCATCTAAGTAATCACATAAGTGCTCTCTACTTGGGAGCTCTCCGCCTCTTCAAAAACTAGATCCTAAATTTCTAATAAATATCATGCTTAATGATTTTTTAAAAAAAAGAGTAAGAGCGGGGGAAGAGAAAGTCTGGCTGACAGATAGAAGACCTTCAAAATTCTTTTAACATTGTGATAAAAGATTTAAAAAAATACTTTTTATACTCTGCTGCTCATTATCATACAGTACATCCAGAATTTAGACTGCCTCATTTCTCCTGGTGTCAGTCATCTTCTACCTCTTCTGAAAGCTTCACCTTTATTATTATTCTGTGCTGCAAAGCTCATCCAGAGAAGTTATCAAATCCTACCGGTGGTTTGAATCTGAATTTATTTCAAACATGAGAATAAAAACAGATAAATAAGACAAGAGTATCATGGCCTCTATAGGTTCTTCTCCATGCTTAGAAGGGGAGGGGAGTTTGGGGGTGGTATTCAGTTGGTTTCTAATCTGCAACCTCATTGCTACACACTGCACCTTTAAACATCATTTGTGAAGTCTTAAATTTGACCAAATCCATGGACTTTAAAGCATGTGTCTTTATCATGTGGTTCCTGTCCTCAAGTTATAGCCTGCAATTATTTATTGAGTTATTTATCTATTTTATAACTTTGTAATTTGTTGCTTGTGATTTTGCCTTTAATGTTCTTGTTTTCCTATGCTCTGTAATGCACTTTGTAACAGCTGTTTTGAAAGGTGCTATACAAATAAAGTGATTATGTTGAACAGAGCAAGTTGCTCACCATCATTAAACTCAGACTGACTTATTTACCAATGTTAAAATAGTGTTATTCATATAAATGTACTGTACCTGTGCTGCTTCCCAGCCCCACTGTCGGTACTTGGGATCATGGGTGAACCTCCACATGTACCAGTAGGTCTCGATGACTTCCGGCCGCAGGATGTAGTACTTCTCATTCTGCCGTACAGCCACCGCCTCCAGGCCGCTGTCGAACTTAAACGCCTCCGGGCCGAGCTTCAACACTTGAGGAGGGAGGGGAACGAGTAGGTGGAAGAAAAGAGGTGACAGTGAAGATTAAGAGAGAGAGAGGCGAGGAAAGCGGGAAGGAAGGGAGGCGAGGAGGGATTTGAGGATGATAAAGGGAAGAGAAAGGGACAAAATGGAGAGACGGAGGAGGAGGGAGGAGAGAAAGATGTAAAAGGAGGAGTAAATGAAAGAGGTGACAGGTGAGAAAAGACAGAGGGGGAAGGATGAAAAGAGGAGAGAAAAGGGGAGAGAGGAGAAGAACATTACATTTAGTGCCTTGTTTGTCTTAATGGTTCAGTTACTGGTAATTACAAGTCAAAGCTGAAATAAATTAGTGTGCGTGTGTGTGTGTGTGTGTGTGTGTGTGTGTGTGTGTGTGTGTGTGTGTGTGTGTGTGTGTGTGACCAATAAAAAGCATTCAGTCCTATTGGATTTTCTGGCTTTCCAACTAGTCTGTTCAGACAATTAAGTGTGATAGACGTTACAAGTCTAAATGTGGAAAATTACTCAGAAGTTGATGTGGTAGTGACAGGATTTAAACACACTGACACACACACACACACACACAGTGAATGGCTGCTGTGAATGACTGCTCATTAAGCACTAACAGGCCAACCGTAGACAGCCTGACTGCTGCTATCAAACTTCCTGCCACCTAACAAGAATTCTCTCTCTCTCTACCACCCTTCCTCTCGCTCACTCTCCATCTTCATTTGTTGCTACGGCAACCTCTCCTCTTTCTTTGAGAAACCTCACCATTCCTGACTGCGCACGCACACACACACACACACTCATACACACACACACACATAAGACACATACAATCATGATGCAAGATCACACACTGGCTTTTCTTCGCTGACAACTATTGATCCTCGGCGGAAAACATTTTCAAAGGTCTCCTCGGAATGGATGATCAGCAACTGAAAATGTAATACCTGCAAAAACATGACCGGCTGATCAAATCTAAGACAGGTTTTACCTTACTGTAGGTTAATGTTTGTTAAGACAGTTATCTGATATCACTTTCCAGGCATTTTTTATTCATACTATGAGCACACATTTGCCCGTGTGTTCGTCTTGCCTTCGCCCCCTCCTCACCTGTCCGGTCGTATGACTCGTGGCAGGTGTGCGCGATCTCAGCACCCAGCTGCAGGTAGTGCCCGGCCTTGTCGTCGGGCGAGCCGTCGGCGCCCAGAGCGAACATGCCTCCTGCGAAGCATGCCAGGTGACCCATCTTCCTCTCCAGGTGGCCATTTTTCCACTCACCGATGAACGTCAGGCCGCCGTTGGATTTGCGGACCAGGTGGCGCTCGATGGCCTGGAGGGTAGCAATCGAATCAGTGCATGAGGATTTATTACATGTATATATTAAGGAGAACGTGTGGATGTTGATGAGGAGATAAGTGTCCACAGTAGTGGAATAACACAGTGTTTATAATAGTAAAAATGTGGACAGAGGTTACCAATAGAATAATAAGTGTGTGTGTGTGGGTTAGGGTTAAGTGTGTGTTTGTGATTGAAGTAAGAATGAGGTATGTTATAAGTGGAATATTATGTGCAAATGTGTTTTCATATGAATGATGAGTTGAATTGACATTGAGTGAACGTGTGTGTGTGTGTGTGTGTGTGTGTGTGTGTGTGTGTGTGTGTGTGGGTGAGAAGAGTCAAACAAAAGAAACCAGAGCACAGTGGTGAGTGCAGCATTTGAATTCCAGCCACATTCCTCACTCTTCACTCTGCAGCATGTGTTCTGCTGGCTCTTTGACACACTAATGATTGACGGACATCTTCATCAGCTACAGAACACTAACATCTGCCGTCTGCTAAACCCAATCTCCTGTTGTTTAAAAAAAAGAAAGAAAAGAAAAGTATCCCGTGTCCCAATGATCCTCTGTAAATGGTTTGAAAACAGTCAGCAGGCGGCGAGGTGGAAAATGTTTGCATCATTAAGATAACTGCTGACAATTACAGTGAGAGCTGTCAGAGACCGCTTTACATTTCACTGCCGACTGCAGGTGTTTGTTTTAGATGCAAAGTGCCTAAAGGAACTTATTAATAACATGCTCGCTGATTCATAGCGAACAAAAAAAGTGCACTGGTAACATTTAATTGCCTGCAGGTGTTAAAACTGTAGTAGTTATGACATTTGTTGCCTGTAGATGGCGCACACTAGTAGTGCAGGTAAGCTAGTAGTTAAGGACAGCTCCAACCAGTCGTCTAAATATGGTCACCTATGGCGACTGTCACAATACCAAATTCCAGGCTTCAAAACACAAGTCCACAAACCATTGGTTAACTCACATCCGTTACTTTTATACAGTCTACGAGAGCGGGTTGGACTTGAACTGCAGATCTAAAACGGAGACTCCTGTGCCATGTTATTTCTTTTTGTCCTTTAAAAAACCTTAAATAACAGCCACAAACTGTACATTGAAAGTGACGTTATCGGTTATTCTTCATAACTCTGTGAATAAAAAGACATGCATTCATTTGTTTGTCTTTACTGTGATGATTTATCTCACTGTGCAGTGTTTTGAAGCAGGGGTATTCCACAGAGCAAGATAACATGGCTGCATTAAATGGAGGAAATCAGTGCACTGATTGTGTGAAGAAACCAATAATTAAAAAAAATATATATATATAGTTAAGATCTTTTTCAGATTGTTGGATAGGATAGTGTGTATTCAGTAAATGGTCAGCAAACTGTCCAACATGAGTGGATAAAAACCATACCTCAATGGCGTCATCGTAAGTCTTGCGGGCTTCCGTATCAGTCTTGTCTGACATGAGCCATGCCTTCAGCAGGTACTCGTAAAAACTGTCCCCCAGCCCTCCAACCGAGGTATGATCTGGTGAGAGGAAGAGAGAAGAAAAGTTAAAAATGTGGAGTGTAGGACAAGGAAGAGATACAGTATGACAGCATGAGAAAGAGGAAAAAACAGCAAGCAATGGACAAAGCAGACAAAGTAAATTATTCATTTTCCAACTTTGCCTCAAAAGTCTTTGGCAGAGTGCAACATATGGCATCAAAAGCATCTGTCAAAGCCCTGAGTCTATTTTTTCTTTCCCAACACTCACAATATATTGGCAGCCTGTTTCCACTCATTTCCTGTTTTGTTTACCCTTTCCATGATGTGCTCACATTTCCCAAGTCCCAAATTGTCCTCCCGGAAGTTTACACGGCTTTCGTGCGTGTCCTAATTTGCAGGACACCACATAGTAAAGACGGGAAGCTGCCATCACTTAGTCTGATCACATACTTCAAAAATAACTTCTACAAAAAACATCTTGAACACACTTGATCAAACTTTTAAGTGCACTTTTTCAGTCCAGTGACATTTTATTTACCAGTACTAAGAGAAGAAAAGATGACTGTGCGGCTGAGATTCATCACGTTACATTATATGTGGAGGTCTTCATTGTTTATTGTATGTTATGTGTGATTGCTGCTGGCTGTACCACAATTTGCCCCTCAGGGATAATAAAGTTGACCTTGATGACAGTACATATCCAAGATCTTGTAATTGAATTACCTGTTCCATTTTTTCAACATTTTTACTTTTTATTGCCTGAGTTTGTGTGGGAATGACTTCTGTTTTGCTCACTGAACGCCCTCCTCTTCTTCTTATCAGAAAATAACAATGTTTGATGCATAAATGGTCCGCACGCAAGCACGCACGCACGCACGCACGCACGCACACACGCACACACGCACGCACGCACGCACGCACGCACGCACGCACGCACGCACGCACGCACACACGCACACACGCACACACGCACACACGCACACACGCACACACGCACACACGCACACACGCACACACACACACACACACACACACACACACACACACACAAAAATGGATAAGGAAGAGCAATGTGCAGTTACTTTTACATTAAACAGATGTAGTAGATGAGAAGTAAAATGACTGATCATCTTTCCTAATAAGTTCCTCTTGTGCCATTATTATCTCAAAAGCAAAGTTTTGAAGGCGATCATGGACGAAAAGAGGTTGATTTAGCTCTAACTTCACTGGGTGTAACTGGAATATTCCTTAACGTCCATGTATAACTATATTCTCAGTTCTATGTAATCATATTCAATACCTGAGCAGATGCTTTGTGTCTCATCTAAGATTCTTCTTCTCTATCTGACTAACATGCCCTGCGGTAAATGGAGGGATACGCAAAGAAAAGGCAAAGAAGAAAAAAAAACACACAGTAGATGATGAATTATTCATCTTTTGTCACATAGAAAGCAGAAATCTCACAAACAAACCTCAGAGACATTACTGGTGGCAGAGTGCGCTCATTGACGTCTGTGAATGCACATATGGGCGACTGAGTTTGTCGAGTTGCTCAGAAAAATGACAGCGAGTGACTAAACAGACATTTGTGTTGAACTACTGTAAATTAAACTGAGATTGACAGTTTGAAAATGAATGTCTGCAGCACTTAGCTTGTTACTGATTGCTACAGATTGAGTCATGTCTAGCAAAGAGACACTGCTAAAATTGTGACAGCAATTGAAATGCTAATGAAGTAAAAGTTTGTTTTTAGTTTTTCACTGAAAACATGACACTGACATTTTGCTGTAATAGATATTGCACTTCTCATGCGCTTTATGATATCCATAACAAAATCAGTGGGTGTTAATGCGGCATCAGCAGCATTCAGTGGCACAGACTTTCTCCGAGGTGTTCTGGCTTTTATTTGTCAGTTAATCATACGTGTGTTCAAAAATGAAATCAGCTCTTTAGCGTTGCGTAAACAAATATTTCAACGGCTCATCAGGTTCCCCTTCTCCAAATACAATAATCAAACTATTCCATCCATGGTGGGAAATAATCACCAGACCTGGAGTCACTCTGGTATATTTTGTATTCCTCTTGACTGCCTCTGCTATGCCAGCCTCTGGCGGCTCACCAGCACTCTTGCGGTGGCTCTCTCCGGTGCCAAATGACCATACTTGGTTGGTGAACTGGAAATGGCATGTGGGTATTTTTTAATGTGGCGGCTGAAGAACAAATAATTTCATATCCTGGTTATAACATTATTGCACTAGGGTTGCCTTAGCGTCTGACCCTCTTGAAGGGAAAGTACAGTACTGGTCACATATTCATTGTGCGGTTAAGTACATAAAATATGTCTTGAAAACACCAAAGGGCTTTGGCCATGATGCTGGAAATGACTCGTTCACAATCAGGAGTAACAAATCAGCTCTTTACTCTTACAACTCTTCATTTATCAGTCGATGTAACACATGTTCCCGCCATCATCTTTAGATAGCGACTAAAAGAGTGGCTGAAATGTTTTTTTCTTCCCTGGGTGTTTGAGTACACCTTTATGGGCTAAATGAGGAGCTCAGGTACTTGAAGCAGCTCAGTGTATAATCACTGTTCCTTTGCTTAGAAGCCATCTGAAGTGGCTCGGAAGGCTTAAAAGGATCAGACCCTTCCTCATCAAAGGGTACTTTTGGGCATGATACAGGCCAGGATCAAATATCATTTCTACTGCAATTTAAGTTGTAATCCCAAAGATTTCAGTCCTGGTTGATTTAGTGACATCTATGCTGACAGTGTGGTTTAATATTGCAGCAAACACCCGGAGCAGTTAACAGCTGGTGTTTCTATTAACAAGGCAGACAAGCAAACTCACGCTGAATTAACAATGAAGTTGGTCAAAATAACAACAACCACTGTCTGATTTCATGCTTCAGACACTGAGAGTAGTCCTACACACAGCAGCGGGGCACAGTGGTGTGGGAGATGTGCAGCTTCTTCTTTTTCCATTACTACTTGCAATATTTAAAACTCATCTACTGCCAAAAAATGGCTGTGGTCTTGTTGCGTTGGTTACTTTCTGTTTAATGATCACGGTGATAAACAAATTGCTTTTCCTGTGGCTGCTTCATAGTAAAAGTCATCCCTTCTTTGGCAATTGAATGCTTTTAATGTGAAGCTGCTGCAGTATGATGTTCTGTTTGCATTAGCAGTAATCACATCCCCTTGATGAGAAAGTGTGTCCCAACATTTGACTGGTACTATAAAATCATACTGGTTCACATGTATGAATCGTTTCATTCAACCATATAGAGAGATGATCACTGAATGTAAAAGCCTTCAGTGTTATTGCAGATAAAATGCAGCCAAAGAATATCATAAAAAACTGAGTTTGATTTCATGAAAATCTTAAAGATTAGAACTTTAATGTCAGTTTCTAGCAGGATGGAAAATTACCACAAACTCTGATCCAGGGACATCTGCAGTTTGTTTATTCTCAAAATTGATTTGGCTGAGATCATCTTTAACTTTGTGGAGAAATTAAATGCTACTATGGATGACAGATGTCATCTTATAAATTCAACTTATTTTGCTGTTTTGGAGAAGACAGCGATTCTCTGTGGATTTGGATTGGAAGTCGACCGCTTTCGGTTCACACACAGAATATTCATAACGGAGCATTTCTGTTAGATAGCTAGATACTTTTTTTTCCTTTTAATCACAAAGACCTCGAAATGCAAGATTCATTTACAGAATGATTAAGTGATTTTGTCGGCGGCTGTATGAGCCTACAGCACAGGTGTTTCTCCCTGGAGATGTTGCTGTTCTTGGCTGTGTTGCTGTGTTCACCGCAAACTGACTCACAGCCGCCCAACTTCAGAGCAATCACACACATCCACACACGAGTAGTCCTGTTTGTTTTTTCATCATAGTGTTAACGAGACAGATATTGGGCCAGTACAATTACAAACCAATCTTAGTTAATTGTCATCGCCAAGGCAACTGGGCAAACTGCTAATGAAGACCATGAAATGCAGTTAAATTCCCCAGAAAACGTTTACTCTTTTCTTCGTTGTTGATTGTTAAAAATGTCACAATGATGTACAGAGAGGTTGAGTTTGCGTCTTTTATTGCGATCTATAGATCACAAATCCCTCAACATACTGACTAATGAAGAGCTCTGTTATCACCTTTCATTATTTCTGGAGTGCTTTGTGCAAAATATACACTTCTGTTTAAAATTTCAGCAAGTTCTGATGAGATGTGTGATTTTACGTTTAGGTCACACCAATACATTTTCATTTTAAAATGACGTTTTAAAACTAAAATGATCTGCATCCACATTATCATTGTAGCACAGTTCAGAAATAATTTCCATTAATACTAACACGCCTGAAAATCACATTCATGTACACAGAGCATGCGCTTGCCAGTGTCAACAGGAAGCAGACTGTCTACTCTGCAGCTGGTTGCTTAGTTGCAGAAAATACTATGGAGGAAGAACAGCAATGGCGAACAGTAAGACAAGAGATTTCTTTGCTTGGGCTGACGATGAGATGAAACTGTTACTGAAAGTAACACGAGGTAAAAAGAGAAAAGGAATGGCTTATTTCCATTGCAGTTCTCCAGTATAACTCTTAACACAATATAAGAGAGAAACAACAACAACAAGACAGCAAGCGAAGACAATATAATCAACATATAAATAACAGTCAGCGGGATAGCTATGTCGAAGGAAAGGACACATTGTGAATGACCTTGGCATGACCAATCAATAAAGTGAACGTGGGTGTCTAACCCGGGATTTCCACCGGGTCCGTCAGTGGCGCGGAACGGCTGCGCCCTGGTTTTGCTCCGTCCTCTGCCCGGCTTCAACTCACACCGGGAGCGTTACAGCAGCGGAGCGGTGCCTTGCAAGCCAGCAGGATATGAGCGATAATTGGGAGACCGCGAGATCCCGCGAACTGGGTGTATAAAGTCAACAACAAGAAACAACTGGTTACTTTGCTTCTCTGACCAATTCTCCGAGACCCTGTGATCGATTGACTGCTGACCTGGGGCCACCGGTTATGACGTAATGTGGATGTGAAGTTGTGATCTGTGCATTACGTTTTATTTTGAAAGGGGACGGAAGTTTTATTATGCCGATTCTGTGTCTGACTTCCTGTCTGGTGCAATCTGCTCTGTTGAGCTTGTCGAGAGTTAGAAACGGCTCCGTCAAAAATAGAAATGCTGCGGATTGATAGCGCTGCGGTGCGGAGAGAGCTGCTGCTGAGACGTTGCTGAGACGCTCCCTGTAGAAACACTCTCATTGATTATAGTGGTACCTATCAGCTCCAGTGACAGCGGCGCAGCCGTTCCGCGCCGCTGACGGACCCAGTGGAAATTGGGCTTAGGCCTCATTTGCAAAAGTCTCAGTTTCCTTCCATTGAGACTAAAAAGCAATCCCAGAGTTCCTGGAACTAAAACAGGGTCTGAAGAGATTTCAAAAGTCTGTTTTAGGTATTCAGAAACGCCGGAGTAGTGTGGACACTAGGCGTGAACATTGTACTGATGCAAATGCAAATGATGCATTTTAAAACAAAAACATATTAGTGTGGATGTAGCCTTTGAGGCACTGAAGACTTTTTTGCTTTGCTCATCTTGTGCTCTCTTGCTATCTCTAATCTCCTTTGACTGACGGAGCTGTTGTTCTTTTTTATACAATAAAATATGTGAAACCACATCTGAGGTGCTTCTCCCTGAAAGTAAAACCACTTGATTTACACATTACCCTGATGTGTCAGAGGGAGCAAGACTCAAATAACAAGAAGAAAAAATACACAGAAATTGGAGAAACAAAACAGAACAGAAGCCCGACTATACATCGCCCACAGGTCCAACTCGCCTTTACAAGGGAAACACTTTTTGAATGTAAAGAGGAAAATAACGTGAAAATACAGATTGAGATAAAAACTGAAACCAGCACAAATGTTCGTCCAACTTCCGTCTGATTCTTTTTTGTATCTTTCTTTTATCCTTCCACCTTCCTCTGTTTCACAGCCACCTCCCACACTCTTTCAACTTAGTATCCGCCCACACATGCGTTCCCCCGACTCCTCTCCTCTTCATCATTTTTCTGCCAATCAAAGGTTCCGGGTCACGCGGGGAGCGCCTGTCAATCAAAGGCGAGGTCTACTGAGGAGGCGGCTTCAAACGCACACTAATCTGCACACACAAAGATGCGTGTACGCGAGAAGAGGGATGTTCACAAAGCTTCAAACACATGGTATTTTAAAGCACAGGTCAGGGGCACAGGCTGCTGAGGTAATACGGTTTCACGTCTGTGTGTTTTTATATGTGTGACGGTACAAATTCATATGCAGCACCTATGTTACATTCATGCACCACACAGAACACTTTAGCAGAGCACACATCACTATTTATAAATCCTGTACTGCTCTCAATCACAGCTGAAGAGTCTGTTTGGGACTACTTATTATTAAATCAAAATGTATGGGTTAATATCTCACACTGCACTGGAACTTTTTATTGTCCTGTTTTCATCTATCTTAAAAGATACATTTTTATTTCCAATTTAACACTTTTAAATCGTATTTAAATATATTTGTATTTTTCCTTGTGTTGCTTTTCCATCCTGTCTTGATGCATTTTATTATTTATGTAAATCATTTTGATTTGCCTTGTTGTTGAAATGTGATGTACAAATAAATTTGCCTTGCCTCAAAATCTAGTTGTTTAGGTCAAAAAGCAAATTGTGTGTTCATTAAAAAAATAACACTGTATTTATTAATAAAATATTTACAAAATCAACAGAAAAAATACAACAAGAAAAGCCTAAAATTGAACAGTGATGAAGAGATCTATTGTTGCATTCATTGACGGTGGATTCTCCAGTTGGAAAAATGTGAGCCAATCAGAACTTTGTTGGTTAGGGTTAGGGTTAGTAAGAAAGGGGACGCCATCAGAAATGATAGCTCTCAAAAACTGACTATATAAAAGAAAATGTGGTTAACTTAACAGGCACCAAAAGAAAACACAAGCTTATATTGAAAAGTCTGCGGCAGAAGGGCATGTACTGTATTTAATCAACATTAACTGTATTGGGTTGTATGTTAGTAATGCTGAACCTCTAAACACACTGTGACAGTTAAGATCTCTGTTTGTTTCAGTAATAATCAGGTTTTCTAAATGGAAATCCAATGATGAAGAAAGGAGTGTTTGACAGTCTGCTCTAAAAAGAGTAGGTTACAAAGACGGTGTGTGTGTGTGTGTGTGTGTGTGTAGGCAGCACAGTGGCATGGTAAGACAGAGGAGTGTGTGGTAATAAGGCTGTCAGTCACAGCAGGATCTCATTAAGAGAGAGGAGCTCAGACTCATCCCTCATAAGTATGACTTAACTACCGTCTACACACCTACACTCCCCAAGAAGTGACACACACACACACACACATTTATACAGTGATACATGTGTATTCTCTAGACACATGCCTCAACCCTTCAAACATGTCATACATCCTCTCAAACCCACATTCATACATATTTTTCACACAACACCGATAACTATTCACAATTCAAAGTTGTGACCCTGCTGCCATGTTGCAAACAGATGAGCCATAACCGGGAACCGCCCAATTTGCAGTCTGTCACCCATCATGTCACCATCACTCAGAGTGTTTAGTGCAAGCAGAAATCAGTTAAAGTGAAGGCAATGTCAGACTGAAGGTGGAAATGAAGCGTAATGAGTTGACAATTCTGTCTGATATCAGGCAAAAGTCAAATGTCCATGTTTCAAACACACATGCTGCTTTCTCACATACACCCACACATGATGAACCAGAGTGACAAACATTTTTTTTTCACCCTATTGGTCAAACTTCACATTAAAGCACAACATGGTTCCATCTGTGATAAGGCCAATTAACTTTTCATGGGCTTGTTTAAATTTGTTCACAGCCAAAACAACTGGCTCAAACTAATCCTCGCCTTCGGTAGTGCCTCGCATCGCTTGCAAAGACAGCCATGCCTCCCTCGCATCAAGCTCTGCAGTAATCCTGCACATAAAAATGACTAGTTGGGTGGTATTTGTGATGTCTGATGTTTCATTGCAGGCCACAGAGAAAAAAAATGGAAATGTATTGTGGTGTCCTTCAGTGTTTCTTCAGTATTTTGTGTCACAGCAGTAATCTAATAATTGTCTGTTTCTCTTGGAAAGTGCAACACTCCAAGTCTACTTCTTTTTTCTCTGCCAGTGAGGAGCTGCAGTGGTCAATGTGTGGTATTACGAGAGTCTGTACCAGGAGTTGTGCTGCATGCTTAGACAAGTAGGGTCTTATCTTCCTGATGTCGTACAGGGCAAATAGACATGACCAGACAATCGAGGTTAACCTAAAAGGTTAATTGGTCATCAGTCATGACACCGAAGTTTCAGGCAGACTTTGTGGGCATGAGTTCAGTTCAGTTGAGCTGGATATTTATCTGTTGTAGTATAGAGGGACTGGCTGGGAGGACAAGGATCTCAGAGAGGTTAAGATGAAGGTGGTGTTCCTTCATCCATGCTGAGATTGTGAGGTCTTCTGGCGGGCATCGGAGGAGCTATTATCAGCATAGCAATGGTATGAGAAACCATGGAAGCAAATGACTGTACCAAGTGAGGCAGTGTACATTGAGAAGAGAAGGAGACTGAGCACTGCAACACTGTTGAAAATGTTTGATTTTACAGTTGTTCTGCTGAGGGCTTGAAATGATGACTTCAGCTGGTTCAGCATTGGGGTTCTTATCTCCGTGTATTTTTCACTGTCGACCTCTTTTTTTTGGATTGGCTAGTCTTGAACAAGCCTGTTTAATTTATTAACCGGAACACTCCTACATTCCACATTAACCTTGCTAAACGGGGTGACTAATGGGCCTCTGAATGATGACAGCTGAGGTGATGTGATAAGGATCAGAGTCCACCTATTTAATATATAAGCTCTAAAATAAGAAATAAATCCTCAATGAATCAAGGTGCCTGCTTTGTTATGTAGAAATGACGAAAGAAAGCAAACACAAAAAACGGTAGTGTTCTGTCCATTGGCAAACTTTCCCAACGACAACAGTAAAAGTGATGGTAGCTTTTCCTGAGTGAATACAAGTTAATCAATCAATCTTTATTTATATAGTGTCAAATCACAACACAAGTCATTTCAAGACACTTAACACATAGAGCAGGTCTAGACCGTTCTCTTTGGCTGTGTTCAGACTGCAGGCAAATCTGATTCAAATCTGATTCCTTCTCAAATCTGTCCACACTGTTTGTTTGTAACAAGTGTCCAAATCGGATTGGGCTCTGTTCAGACTGGGCCACATTAATGACCAATCTGACAGGTTGCTCGGAGCGGAGGCGTCATCTAGCATGTATTGTGTGATGTCATATGATTGCGACAGCTTCACTTGAACGGAGCTATCTCCCCAAAGATTAAGAATTTGGTTTGGTCCTCTGTCCAAGGACTGATGTTCTTGACGTCCTCCATTGCCTAGCAACAACAACTCGAATAAGCGCGGGTCTGGTGTCGCATAGAGTGACATAGCGTAGAGACGTAGAGAGACGTCACGGACAGTCAAATCCGATGTGAGTGTTTGGAGCTGTTCAGACTCAGACACATCTGTCCACATGAGATTTGAAACTACCTCCCAAAGGTGGTTTCCATCTGGTTTGCAAAAATCGGATTTCATGTGATTTATGACTGTTCAGACTTCATAAGAGCCATCTGGTTCCAATCTAGATTGGCTAAAAATTGGATTTTGGCTTGCAGTGTGAACGCAGCCTTTAATGAGTACGGTCCATAAGTGAAGTCCAATTTCAAGAGAAAAACTGAACAGCACATCTTACACTCTGGCTCTGAATGTTCTTCTGCTGTTGGTCTAGCGCCAACATTTTATCCACTTTCTCAAGGCTGCTTCAACCTACAACTGTTCCATTTTTCTTTCAGAGAATGCACTGCAAAGAGTCACCCTGCTATAATGTACAGTGGTCGTATGATTAGGTCTAATTAACTTATACATATCTCAATAAGTAAACTGGAAGTGTGGTAAAATGAGGATATCATGTTGTTTTCCCCTAATCATCAGGGATACCTTTGCCAAGGATTTATCAACATTCAAGGACATTTTTGCTCCGAGCCACATGGGTTTCAAATAAATTACATTCATCTCACCTAACTAGGGTATCATGCAGTCTCTTTATGTCTCCTGTTTCTCAGAGGACACAGTAGCTCAGGCTAGTATTAGTATAACTATGAACTTCAAGGCAACTGGTTAAGAAACTGACGACAACATACAAAGTAGACCAATACATATGCAGGTGGTGTATGTGCACACAAAAACAGGTGCATACACTTAATAACACCCACACACACATTTTATAACTCAAATATATACACAAGGAAGGACAAGCACACTCACACACAGATTGTTCTCCATTACTCTCCACACACACACACACACACACACACACACAAACAAACATAAAACATCCGTCATCACCTGCCCAGTCATGCGGCGTGCCAGCTAACTATCCATCTGTTAATGTAGTCATCCGTCCATCCATCAGTACGCCTTCCTTCCATTTTCTATCCATTTATTTCCCCCCTGAAGTCGGCCCAAAGTCTGTGCACTTACAAGCACATCCGTCTGACTGCCAAGCCACCAACCCGTCCATTAATGAGCCCCCCTCCATTTATCCATCCATCCGTGAGCGCCATCCATTTGTTTTGTCGACAAGTAAAGCAAATAAAAAGGAGGTTTCGTCTCGCTGGATCAAAGTAACTGTTTAAAAATCGGTTGTTTGGTTTAAGAGTGGTACCACGTTCTTTGTCTGTGTTTGCACATCGTCTATTTCGTACTTGGGAGGATTGTGTGAATAGAGTTAATGTGGTGCTCTCTTACCGTAGCAACCCTTCTCCCCCGGACAAATAAAAACAACTAAATATATTCAATTTGGAAGCGATTCCAATCTTTTCATTTCCTTTTTCTGAACTAAAGAGAAAACCCAGAGCTGATAGTCATATCTGATTGACGGGCAAAAATACAGCGCTCGGATATAAAACTTCTGAAGGTAAGCGCATAGAAAAAGGAATATTTTGATATCCACAATGTTTTAATATTCTGTTGGAATGTTAAGATAACAAACCCGCAACCAGTCTAACATATCTGTCATCCAGCATCTTAAGTTTCTGTTAAACGCCTTCTCAGGTTCAGAAGTCTCCCGGCTGAAATAAACAAAAAGGAATGTCTAATATTCCCTGGCGAATACTTTGGATGATAAGTAGAGAAATTTTCCAAATAACATTAGGGAGAAGAGAACAAATATTTAGAGTGGATGTATGAAACAAAATGTTTAATATTCAGAAAAAATGTTTGGAAGATCACTTGAAGGAAAGACATGTTGCTTATAGATCATATCAGTCTACTCTAAAACTATGTATGTAGTAACATATCTGTATTTAGTATATGGGTCAGTGACAAGTAAGGTTTGGCAAGATGTACAATTCAAAAATATCTTTAAAATAAATAGTTTTAAAAGCAGCATCAGGTTTGTTAAAATGTACATTTAGTATTTTTGTTGGTTTTTATATCATTTGAAATGACATTTGCACCTTTTTTTGTAACCAAAAGTAAGACTGAATGCTCCTGAGTGAGGTGTAACCACAAAAGAATGATTAATATTACATATGTTATCCACCTATAGTGTATTTAAATGTACTAACTAAAAATGTAAATGGTTCCTGAATGACATGATTCCCCAGATTAAATGTAATATTTAGATCAACTGTATTCCATTACCTCTATTTAATATAAGAACTTATAATGTAAGATCATGCCATTTTTATGGTTACACCACCTAGACATTTTTGCTATAATCCTTTAAAATATTCACTCAAAATGGATTAAAAAAAAGAATGTGTGCAAGTTATTTTCAAATTTGAACTCATTTAAATTGGACTAAACCACATAGACACAAAAAACGTCACTGACCCGTATATATTATTTATTCTAAAGCTGTATTATGACAATGTGACCATCACAAAGGGCCATAAAACTGAAATATTCTTGTGGTTCCTGTAGGTTTGTTTAAATGGTTTTATTCTGTCGATCCATTAATGTGACCACAGTTACACTGGTTTCTTGTTGTCACCATGTGTCAAGCAATGTGAAACACTGAAGTGATGTAGGGGTAGCGAACCCACACGTGGTTTCTCACCAGCTTTAATTATACGTCTGTCAAAAAGGCAAAAAAACTTTAAAGAGAAAAGACAGGTTTCAGAGTGAGAATAGTGTGTCATTGCGTGTCTGCATTAGTTCGGTGAGCTGTTAATTTTCGCTGGGCAGGCTGCCAAAAAGTAATCAATATACTGGGAATACTGTGTTCCCTCTCTTCCATCTTCTTCTACTCCCTTCAATTTGTTCTCATTAAAGAGAATCCATTCCACTCCTTCTCTTTCTTTCACTTAATATTAACTTCTCCTCATAGCACCTCAGAGTACATTATCATTTAGAGAACATCACGAGAACATTTTGATATACTTCCCCACTGACTGCTTAAAAATCTGACAATTTTTCTAAATAAAGGATGAAAACATTAATGTTTTCTTCCTGTAACTTCAAATAATTGAATTCAACATCTCAATTCACCAAATGTGTTATCTAAGCCACATTTCTATTTTCTAATAATCACAAAAGGGCTTCAAAGTACAAATTTGAGGTATTTAGCTAGGCAGATGTGTATCAACATTGTTATATACAGTGAGGTACTGATTTAATAACTGCTGTTTTTCACTCATCTTTTGTTATGTTATCTAAACCAAGATATAAGATACTTACGTTGCCCCCAGCGGCCCGTGCGAGGGTTCAGGTAGTTCGGGTAGAGCCCGTTGGGTCGGTCCATTTTGGCAAGCAGCTTCCGGATATGCATCACCTGAGATGAACATGACACACAGGACTTTCAATTCAAACAGAAAATATCCCCCTTGTGAAAATGTCTTGTTAAATTACCATCAGCATCTTAACTTTGCAACAAACTTTTTAATTGTATACTTTTTAAATTTTGTGATGTTTGTTGGACTTGCTCAACATTTTCATTTTTTTCTGTGATCTTGTAAAATGCAACATACTTTTCTTTGTTTTTATGCCAAAGCACTGCGCACACGTGTATTCATTATGATGAATTATTAAAACGTATTAAAAGTGCAAGATAAGTAAATTTCATCACCATTTTTTACCACATTAATGAATCCTGGCATGACATTTTACCTCACTCAATAATTTTTGCATTGTGCATTTCATTGAAAAACAGGTACATGTATAAACAGAGGTATTAAAAAAACAGATTAAAATGTTATGCAGTGAATGAATAAATTCTAACACACACACTCATACACACAAACAATATTGTGTCAGAGTACTACCTTCTGGTAGTAGGCAGGGTTCCCTGTCAGGTAGGTGAGGTGAACAAACTCCATGTGGAGAGTCCCAAACTCAGCCAGGATGCTGCTGCCAGCTGACGCCCAACCCCAGTTACGGCCAACACCGCTGGAGGAGGGAGAGAAAAGGAGGGAGAAGGAGAATATAGAAAAATGAAAGGGGGGGGGGGGACACAAAAAAAACAGATATGTTAAAATTCTGTACAACACACTTAAAGGAGTACTACAGATATTTATTGGCTCATAATGTCTTGACGACTCAACACATACTTCTCCAGGCTCTGAGATTTCAAATCCTTTATTCTAACCTGTAGCCTGCTTTGGTGCTGAAACTATGAACTCAGATTCAGTGGGTCATAGTGATTTCGTTGAATGCAATCACAGAGAGAAATGTGAAATAAAAAAATAAAAACCCCCCGCAAGATTTGAGCTTGTGTCTTTCCAGTAAATAACACTGACTCATTTTGGATTGGTTGCAGCAACAGGTTGTGTACATGCGCTGCAGTTTCTCTGGGTCAAAGTGATATTTACACATGAGTGCATGTAACATTAATAGGCTGCGACTTCTGGGTTTGTGCCTGTGTGTGTGTACAGAGTGTGGGCGTGTGTGTGCGTCTCTGTCCAATCAACTGCAAAAAAACAGATGTATCACTCGTGTGCGTTTTCAATTTTCTATGCGTACATTTGTTCCTGAGGGTGTTCACATATGTATGGACATGTGTTGATGAGTTTGTCCAGTGGGATATTAAGAACACAATGTGAAACACAAAGCGTCTGCTCTCTAACCAATAAGAATTACCTCGAGAGAAAGAGTCCCTCCCCTGTTCTACCCACATTCACATCCACTTGCCAAGATGCTCAACTCGCACATAGAGGTGGGTGCTTAGCAACAAACTATCCAGTGCATTAATAAAGCAATTTTATTTAATTTCATTGTTTCCTTCAATATATAAGTACATTTATAACACAGAGTGCAGTGAAGAGTGGAGGGAGGTAGAGTGAGCATACTTTCACACCTTTCTCTCTTCACAGGTACGATGAAAAAAAAACGTAAGGGCAGTAGAAACCAAAAAGAGGAACAGAGAGGGTTGGAACAGAAAGCTCAACCGCTGTTATGAACTGTAGGTTACCACGGTGACTACGGGTTTCTAAAAAGCTCACCAAAAGCTCCAGCAACAGTTGAGAGCATGTAGAAAAATTCTCTGTGCACCGTGGATGTAGGTGAAGCTGAATTCAGACATCTTTTCAGGTTGCGGTTGAGTGCAGCTACGTCGTGAATAACACCAGCTCATCAAACTATGTAATAATGGGAGTGATGAGGTGTAAGGTGTCCCGCTCTTTACAGGCACAGGTTGTTAACTCCCACGCAGGCCTGAGAAGAGATCTGTTAGAATGCTTGTTTTACTTCAGCTATGAGAGAGAGGGACAACCACTTTCAGGCCATATGAGGGTGGGATGTGTGGTACATCTCCAAGATCTGGTTCTCAGTCTTTGTCTAAAAGGTGAAGTAAACTGCTCCAATTACATACTTGGTTTTTGAGTCCCTGTTTTTGTGACCACTGTAAACTCAGAATCTGTTTTTTAGTGTTAGCAGAGAGCAGAGGAGCTTGAGAAGAGCACATTGTCTGCTATATAACAGCTGGAAGCCAGGTAAAATCATCCCCTGAGTCTCTCAACCCATCACTTTTCCTGAATCTACTTTACTTGAAAAATTATAGAAAATGAAGAATAATATTTTCAGTCACAATTTCCAAGTGGCTGCTCAAACACAGACATGACTGTTTGATTTCCTTTTTCTATTATACTAAACACAAAATAACAGCCTTATTCACTCTCTATTTACAGTGTATCATCTGTTGATATATTGAATGGAAGACACCATCCAATCCGTGTGAAAGACGTCAATGACGTGACAAATGCCACAGTGTGTGTGTGTGTGTGTGTGTGTGTGTGTGTGTTAAAGCATAACTTATGTAAGGCAAGGCAGTTTTATTTATATAGCGCATTTCATACACAATGGCAACTCAATGCGCTTTACGTAAAACAAACATTTAACAGTAATTGGAAATAAAAAAAACATAAAAACATGCAATTTGAGAAATAAAAATAAAACCCAATAATAGTAAACACATGGAAACATTAAAACAAAAAATGTTGGTTCATCGAATTTGTTACTTGCTCTAGACTGAACAGAAGGGGTCCAAGAACTGACCCCTGAGGAACTCCACATGTCATAGCCACTCGATCGGATTCAGAACTTCCAATGGTCACAAAATAACGTTTGATAATGTTTGTTTTTTTATATGATCATATTTATGTCAACAGGATTGGGGGGGGGAATCTCTCTGGATTCTCTTCCATAAAGTAGCATTGAAGATAAACTGCATCATAGTGAAGATTTTGAGGTAGATGGAGCAACAGACATGCCATTGTTTTTAGACACTATGAGAGTTATCTGTGAAGACGATATAATGAGCCTTCCTGCATCGATCATGCATCACAGCTGCTTGAGACAGGCTGTAGAGAACCTCCACCTACCTGTCAACACATGAAAGACATTGACCCAAAGACAAAAACCATCTAAGGTTGTAATACAGTCAAGGGGTACTGCAAGGAACTCATTTTTCATTTGTAGGACATCAAAATTGAAAATGACATTTTTACATAAATGTATAGATGATAAACTGTACTCCAGATATGTCTTCATGGTCTGAAGTATGGGATGCATACCGACTTCTGTCTACAAATAAATCACCTGTTCAAATTCATTAACATTTGCGTGGTGAACACGACCACGACTGTGTGAACACAAGCAAAGAATTCTGGGATATGGAGAGAAAAGACCCATCCACAGTCCACATGCAACAACGTTTGTCACATAGCTCTGACTATCAACTCTGTAATATTTTTGTGATGACTTCAGACAAGTGAAGGCCAGGAGGACAGTGTTAGATTTCATCTACATTACCAACACTGACTAGAGGGCGACTTAGAAATTCTAGAAAATGTTGAAGGGAAGATTTTTTGGTACAGTATAGTCAGTGGTAGTAGTGTCTATTATGTAAACTCCTGGATTTTAAATGTTCTTCAATTTTTTGTAGTGGTCCCGGTAATGTTTGCTAGTTAAGTGTACTGAAGTAACGTATTATATGACATGGTTGAGCTACGTTTAAGTCAAAAAGGTTAGAAATGCAGTTGTAAGAACAATCATTTCCACTCATATCTCGGGATGTTTGATTTGAAAGAGAACTCATTTTAATTCTAACTAGAACTATTCTAATTATCAGTTAACTCCCCCTGCTCCATCACCTGCTTCACTCTGCTTGTCTCTCGTTTCTCCCTCTGCTTTGAGTGTTTTATCAGACTGATGGTTATTTTGCGGCTTTTTTCCTGCCTCTTTCCCCAGCGATAATCACAATTCTAGATTAAAGTTTTGACAGAATTATGAGTGCAAATTCGGGAGGCTTATCTCTGCCTGGTTACGGCAGTTACAGTCAAATCAAGCGCACCTGCAGAGCAGCTGCCCCACACTAAACTGATATAACAGCTACATGAGTCGTACGTTTTAACTGCTGTTTTAGTGTTTGTGATGTGAAAACGTCCAAAGGAAAAACAAAGCTTGTGTCCTGGTATTTAGTTCAGTTATTAAATCTAAACACATGGGGAAACATCTCTCCTGCCGGTCGCTGACAGCGCCTTCAGTTGCAAAGTCGATCACACCGGACGATGTGATGGTAAAGACACTGGTATACGTCTGTTTAAACACGAGTTAACCGACTTCGCTGTATTTAACACTGCAGTTGAGGGTGTCAGAGGTCAGAGCAGCAAACAGTCACTGTGTGTCATGCCGCCTACATCATATCGCACCGATTCATTTTGAAAGAGCAACAGCCAATGAATCTAACACTCAGCTGGACGACCACGGGTGTAACTTCATCACTCACTCACGGACAACTGTGGTTATAGGCCTGGTCCATGGCCGATCCAGCCAAAAAGGGGGGAGAGAGAAAAAACTACAGTGTTTAGAGGCACACTCCTCATTCTGAAGAGAGTCTATCAATGAAGTCACGCAGTCACACTCTGCTTTGTCGACTGTTTTTTTGATTTTGAGTGACACAGCAGAAATGATTTTCACTGGCAGCAACACTAACCTCTTCAGGTTGACCATGGCCCAGGGGATTCCTGTGGGGGTGTTGAAGGCAGGAAGAAGCTTCTCAGCCAGCTGGACCGCCTTCATCTTAAACACCTAGAGAGAGAGAGAGAGGGGGAAAAAGATAAAGAGAGAGTTACATTTAAGATTGGTTCACTTTCATCGTGTTATTATTGAATATTCTGCAGTCCGTCCACACTCTCTGCTTAATGTCCTCACAGAGGTTGACAGGTACGAGCGTAAAACAACCGCCAACTACAACTAATGCGGGACGAAGGCAAATAAGTGAAACGTCAGGAGACAGACGATTGCTAAATGATGGCCGCAGAGTGTCAGAGCAGTCGGCAGTCGGATGTATGTGGAACCTCCCTTCAAACTGTGCCGCAGTAACATAAAACATTTCTGAAACGTCCCCAAAAGAAAAAAAAAGAAGCTTGGAGGTCAAACTACATTGATCGAGCGCAGCGAGAGACCAAAGTACACAGTCAGCGAAGGATTTTATTATTATCGTGACTGGCATCTAATTTATACGGACTGATGTGGAGAAATGAACATATGTCGGTTTTGAGATGAAACACATTGTTACACTCTTTTGACAGACGAAGGCCGAGAAAGAAAGAAATCTACCGCTGCTCTTGTTCTTCTCTCGGCGCGTCAGTCAAACAGATAAAAGTAAACTGAGGTTATTCTGCTGCTGAAGTCGCTCCCATATGGACAAATGCTGAAAGATGAAACTGTTGTTGTAGAAGGTGAACAGCAAACAGTTTGCTCTTAAATGTGTCCATATTCAGGTCAGGACTTCAGACTGCATGCTGAACTTAAATCACCATTTTGACATTTTACATACATTTTTCTTTACTTATTACAGAACCATTCTGTTGCTAGGAAATACTGAATTGGGAATATTTGCTTAAGAATATTTCACAGTGGGAAGTGTCACTTCAATATTTTGAGCTAATCACACCAAACTGTCGTATTTATGTCTAAACAATACATGAAAGCTAATTAGAAAAATCACACTATTCTTTTTTAACTTTTATTTATTCAGGGGAAATTCACTGATATCAATGTTCTTTTTTTCCAGAGAAACCCTTATCACATTCACAGTTACAGAAATGTATAAGTAGAAGCTGCCCAGTACAACCACAGTCTGACCTGCCTGCCACTGAGCGGCTCCACTGGAGCAGGTGGGGTTAAGGGCCTCGCTCAAGGGCGCCATCAAAAAGTTTGCAGATGTTTCTTTTGACCATTTGTCAAGTGTACATGGATCACTTGGTTCTCCATGTAAAGATAAAAGATAGGATTTGCTTGTAATGTAAACCAAGTATTAATCATATACAAACAATACATGCATTACTGCTCAACTTCTGCTGCACTTGTGTTTTGTCTACTCTTTTGTGTTTTTACATTAATTCAGTTTCAATTCAGTTTTATTTATATAGCAACAAATCACAACAAAAGCTATCTCTCAGCTCTTTTCACATAGAGCAGGTGTAGACCATACGCTGTCATTTTATTTAAAGGGACCCAACATTCCCCCATGAGCAAGCATGACAGCGGCAAGGAACTCTACAGTTTATGAAAATCATCTTCTTCCACTGCTTTCATCTAAAGGCAGTGACGAAAGAGAGAGAGAGAGAGAGAGAGAGTGAGAAATAAAGAGACACACAGAGAGGCACAGCAACAACATGGCAAATAGTAGAAGTTTGACTAATGATAAGAAGAGCAGAATGCATGGATTCCAAGCATCTTACACATCTCTTAAGACAAAATAATGAAAAAAATCTAGTATTGCTTTCTCTGTGAGCTTTACTATATTGTTTTGAATAACAGACACCTGCCGGACTGCTGTATCAAAGAGTTACTATCATCAATTTAGGCATTTAGACAGAAGAAAATGATTAAAGACAGTCAGCCCCCATCTTTTCTTTTTTATTGTATTGGAAAATATATTTTATTTATGAAGGACAGTAGTGGGACAAATGCATGAAGACTTGAACAATTTGTAGACAACAGTTAAGCAGAGCAGAGCCGCAAAGATAAAGCACTGAGGCTGATTCATCAACACCATCTGTCAGCGCCGAGTGCAGCGGTTTTTTACAGAGGGACCACATCTACGGGAACAATTCCTGCCGTCTCTCAAAGTAAGCGGCAGCAATTAACACACGCTGGTGTTTGCGGAATACTTAAACAGCCAGTGGGACAAATTATGGAAGATTTGGAGGTCAAACTGTAGAGTTAAAACACGAGGCGGACGCAGACGAAGCGAGGGGAGTGGGGAAAACAATGGTGCAGTCAAACAGATGCAGAGATGAGCGGGTGAATGAAGAGTGTGGGAGGTGAAAAGGGACGAGGCAAAAAAAACGAAACAAAAAAAAAGATACAGAGTGTGATACAAAACATATCTACAGGAGAATACACACAGACTGGTCTAATGTTTAATTAATAATAATGATAATATTGTGTTGTATGTATTGAACCTGTTCAGGGCTTTTGATTTTAGCGTTGTATGTGTTTTGGTTTGTTTGAATATGTATTGTTGTGTAGCTTTAATTAAAATGCATTATAAATTGAACTATAATCTACAGTTAGATTTACAGTATGAGAACCGGTAATGTTCTTGGGTTGCAAATAATCTTTCATTCAAACTATAATATTGATTTATGAACTGTTGTACAACCAAGAAACTTGAATTACGAATGTTAATGTTAAGCACCTGACTTATGAATATTAATTCCTTGACCTTTTTTTTATAGGTTCCCTGACACTTGGATTATAAATTGACAAGAAACAACCTCCTAAAAAGGGTGGTAGGACTGAACAAAACTCAATATTGAACTCTGAGATTTCGGAAACTGATACAGGAAATCTAAAAAAAAAAAAGACTGAAAGGCCAACTTAGTGTTTTATATTTATGATTTCTTGTGTTTGTAATACAAAACCTTTGTTGATTGTGGTATTCGTACACATTAGGCTCCCGATCGAGCCATCTTCTCTACACCTGAGGACCATCTTTAAATCTTAAGTATCCATTATACCTGCTCAAGTCATTTTTCTCAAGTCTTTAAACTTTTCTGAAATACTTCTATTAGAGCTGCAATATACTAAGTTGTCTTCATGTTTGCCTCGTTTGTAGATGAAACCTACTAAACACTATGCTGCAACTTTATGGGACACAATACTAATATCAAACACACCTGAAGTACCATAAAAAAAGAAGGACCGTTGTTAAAAGTTTGGGTCAATTGTAAAATTACACAGAACATCATAGCTATGGACAGAACTAGAGTAGTTAAAATGGGCTCTCAAAAGACACCAGTGTCACCTGATCCTCAGCTCTACTACTAACAAAACCACAGGTAGAGCTGAAGCTGACCCACAAGGAACTTTATGTGCAAGGTGACAGGTTTATGTGCCGTTGCTTTATGTGCCCAATATCTCCACATATACCACTGGGGAAGTTCGATTTTAAAGATTATTCCTCTGCCTTATTAGATAACTCAGAATGAAATGTCATAAATGAGGATGACATAATTCACTCTGTGTCAGGTAAGTGAGATTTTGCTCTGAAGTAAAGCAAGAGCAATTCCTGACATATTTAAAAGCAAAACCTTACATGGCACAGAGCTCACAGAGTAACATGTCTATATCCAGAGATCCAGAGATCTTGGAGCTTTCCTCCTGTTAATACTGGCTGTTAAAAAATCTCCTTCAAATGTGCTTTCAATGTAAGTGATGGAGGCCAAAATCCACAGTGTGTCCACACAGTCATTTAAAAGATGATGTGAAATTTATATGAGTTAGTCATATCAAGTGGATATCTGCATCAAATTCCCTCTTTCCTCGAACAGTGTTTCCCTGTTGAGCTGTGATAACAAAAAGAACATTTGCTTTTTTACTCACTTCTTGCCATGTTGAGTCACATGAATTGCTCTCCACTCTGAAATACAATAATGAGTACCACTGTTCTTTGGGTCAATCATAAGCCTCGTTAATATCACGTCATTGCTGTTCCTGGAAAAACTGCATGAGTGAGGTGTGTATATGAACTAATTGTAACAGTCTATGCAAGCTGACTGCTGACTTTGTCCTCCACAGACACTACTTCACTTTAACGCTGCAAGTCAACCGTGCACATTTTTCCGTATAAAATCATGCTTTGAACAGCAGTAACCAACGTGTTTAATCACACATAAGATAATGCTTTTCTTAAGTTACCCAAAACTGAATGCAAACTCATGCTACGTGGCTTTTCCAATACCTGTTTTTCAACTGTTGACTAATCTAGAACCCCTTTGCGGGTCCATCACAGACTGAAACATCGATCATAAAGAAACTAGCAGAGTTTGTTATGAATACACAAAAAATAACTGCTGAAATATATTATGTATGATGTACAAAGTTTGAACCTTGATGGCATAATTTTAGAGCAGTGGGGTTCATCGAATTAATCCAAGGTCTACCCAGTATACACATTAGCATGGAGGTTGACACCTATTAGGTAAGTGCGATAGGCAATCATCCTTCTGTAATATGATTGGTTGATCAATCAGCTAGATGTCTAGAAAAATAGATAACAGTGCACATTCATTTAGTTATTTTTCAAGCTAAAATGCCAGACATGTACTAGCTTGTTTCGACTGGTTAACTTTGTTATATAAAATGCATTCTCCTTCTCTCTGCCTAAAAAAAAAAATCTGTGCTTTCAGTAGGTTGAGAAGCTAACATTGGCACAGTAAACCATGGCCACAGTGGCTACAACTAGACAGACAATGTGCTGGGTTTGATGGAGTAATACGGGACTCCTTTGTGGCTAAGCTAAATAAAACTTCAGATGAAAGCAGGAGTGCTGTGTTCAAGGTGCCCTTTGGGACGAAAAAAAAAAGTAGTTATGATAATAACTGTGGTAGAAAATCATACTGATGTTACCATCAGTATGATTTACAAAGGTAGACAGAAAAGTCTGCATAACAGCACACCGCTGCTTAAAGCTTGGTGGCAGGATGTGTTTATTTGTCATGCCCACCTGCATCTCAGGTATAAGTACATGTAACTGGCTTGTAAGCTTACATACGTCAGGCTCTGTGTATGTGCATAGGGGTCATGATGTGTATGTGCTCATGTCTGCCCAATCATCATAAACCCCTCCACTGATTGGTGGCCTGTCTGCCGGCTCCACTGAGGCCCTTAACAAACTCCATTGCGTTTTATTGGCAATCCAGCTGCTGATACCATCGAGAAAGGACAGGATCTCAACGACCCATCAGAGGAGAAGACCAGCCGCCTTCTCTGATAAAACTCTATAGTTTATGACAATCATCTTCCTCCACTGCTTTCACCCAAAGGCAGTGATGAAAGACAATGCTGCTCTCAGGGGAAAGCAGCCAGGCCTTCTTAGTTGAGGTTTGTGTTGAAGATGTTTTTGGCAGGGCAGAGTTTTTGGGCCCACGAACACGTACACTAGTCCTCCTTCAGTCGAGCCAGTGGAGAGAATGCACGTCCTAGATTTCCGCTTGTCCATTCCAGCTCATTTCCTGTTGGAGTACCAACAGGAAATGAGCTGGAATATGTCAGTGCCACCGCTCTGCCGTTCCTGGGGGCTTGGTACGGGTGCCACGTCCAATACATCCGATAGTCGTCTGGACATTTAACTAAAAAACAAGTGTCAACATTATAGATTTACGAGAGGAAAAAGTCAGGGGATTGCCCTCTGAGGGTCATGAATGTCTGTACAAAAAGTCACAACAATCCATCCAATATTTGTTGTGATATTACAGTCACATGTGGTGGAACAACCGACCAACACTGCCAAAAGCAAGGACAGTCCTATGGAAACGTTTGGTGTCGCTGAGTTTTTGTGCCCAAAAGATCTGGCACCGTCATTATTTTTGCATTCTTCAAACTGGATTCAACTTTCACATTCACCTGTCTTGTTCTACTCATGTACCTTGTAACTTGTCGACAAAATGAAGTGCAGTTTATGTCCTCCTCCTCCTGGACAAACCTCAAAGTCACTGCGACAAAATGACCTGACAAGCATCTATCTTGTTGACATCACATTTACTGTAGCAAGAAGTTGAGAATAGGATACTGAAAGCTTTGAGGGTAAAAAAAAATTCTTGTAGAGGACTAGCTCTAACAGTTTTTTTGTCTGTACGGTTCTGTTTCCTGACTTGTTTTCTATCACTCGCCCTCCAAGGCTGACAGTTTCAGTGTCCTCCCTCTTAAAATGCATTGCAGAACACCTCTAAATCGATCGCTAAAGGATGTACTCTTTGCCTGAACACAAATGCACACATACATGCATACATACAAACCCTTTTCATGAATACATCCTTGCCATTAGGCCACAAGACAAGGTCAGGCTGTGATTCTGGTCTGATGTATTCGTCTGAACTCTCTCTCTCTCTTTAACCATTCCTCTTCCTCAATTTTTATTTTCCTTGAATCCGCTCATCTCTTCGTTCATTCATTAGCAGCATCCTTGTTCTCCTCATTTTCAGCCCCCTCTATTACTACCACTCTTTTTGCCATTCTCTCCTTTCGAGATTAACAGAGGCCTGAGGCCAGCTAGTTGTTTGTGACGATGGGCCAAATTCCCTGACAGCAGATTTTTGAGTATGGCATGGTGGGAGGGGCTGCTGGGATACAGGCTGGTTTTGTGTCCCTCTTGATGGAGAATGACATTATCACTGCCAGGGTTAGGGGTTTGATTCCTACAGGGACCAACCATGCTCAAAATGCGTTTAATGGTTCTGTAAGGCGCTTTGGATGTAAGCGTCCGCCAAATGGTACATCGATGTTACATTCCAGGGACAGGGAGAGCTATAATCCACCACTCAAACACGTCCTAAACTCAGCCAATGATCCAGTTATTACACATGAGGATATCATTTGTAAGCTGCAAGCATCTGGTAAAGACTGAAATCGCAAAGCAGGCCCTGATAGATATGAGAGTCCTGACAGAAACACACAAAGTAAAGTGGGTAGAAGTGCACGAAACAATAAATCAACACAAATACCATTTGTTCCAAATCCCTCAAAGGAATTGGTTTATTGTCTCAATGGAGTAAAACACCTGTGAGGATAAACCCATGACAGGGACTATTGGCAAAATATGAGTATGTATGTATGAATTTGTGGTGTCTTGTAAGCCCATGTGGGCTGGGCATATTCATATGCATATCTCAATCAATCAGTCACTATATAGATGTATAAACATTTAGTTCATTAAATAAAATTACATGTCTACAATCACTAAAGGTAGTATTTAACATATCTCGACTGTGGACGAATTAAAAAGACTAATACTGACCAGCAGCGTAAATAACTTAATAAGATCTGCATTTTTCACACAGCATTAAAGAATGTACACACACACGCCCGCACGCACGCAGGAGTGGGCTACTGTTGACATGTAATGGAGCCTCCTAAAGGGATTAAGGGGTAGACTGTGAAATGTGCTGAATGCGCCTGCTTGGTAAGAAGGGCCCCGAGGGCCAGCAGGAGAGACAGGATTAAGTCACCCGCTGTGTCTGTGTGGTAACTGTATGTCATTTTCATACTTTGTCATGCCACTTCACCATCAGCTGATCCAGTGCTCATATTATTTAGTATTTAATGGCCCTGCATCAAAGGCAGGATGCACAAAGATGTGCTGCCATGGAGGAACCTCAGACATTATCATCAAATTAGCTAATTTGCTGCCATCCCACTGTGGCACAGCAACTGTAGATATTTCTTATTGAACATTAGTGGAAATGGTGCACTTGTAAAACACTGATGAAGGATATAACTGAGTTGCTTCCTCTAATGTCTGATCTCCTAAACCTGAAACAAATTAGGGTAGTTGTCCCCCGTGAGGCATTGATACTGTCTCTACTGTATGTGGCTTAGCTTCTTTCTTACAAGCTACCAAACTATCTTTGTCCCTGAGGACAGTAGAAAATAGATCAGAGCTGAATTTCTCATGCAAGAAAACATTCATTTAAATTTTAAAGCGTGGCATCAGGGATGGAAATTAGCAGCGGGCACTGGTGGAGGGGAGGCTCAACCTTGGGTTGCTTACTCACCAGGGCAACATGGTGGTGGTGGTGAAGGTGGTGGTAGATAGAACCCGCCATCGCAGGATGTAATTATTTACAGTTAATGCCGTAACAGCAGGGGTGAAAATTGGATTTATCAAAATGGTGAAACAACCTACTGTGAGCACACACACTTAGTTATGTTGTTTATTTTGGCTCCATGTTGGCTATAGTGTAGATGACATTCTTATGTAAACAAACACACATGGAAACACAATGGGCAATACTGAGGGTCAGCAACAATTATCACAAGTTCAAGGTATATTGTACAATAAGTCGATAACAGTTATCTCTATTCCTTCTCTTTTCCTGTATTCAGTGGATGGTCCATTTCCCCACATCTTTCTGCTCATCATCTCTCATCCTCTTCCTTCTGTCCATCCATTTCTCTCCCTGCTCCACACATCTCTGAAAGTCTTTTGACGTCTCTCTCCTCCCAGCTCTCTTCCCCATGTGAGTTTGTACCTTTCCATTCCCGATATAATAGATTCAATCATTGTGTCCTTGAATCCGTATTTAACTTTAACTACAACAGTTACCTGTTGTAACAGCTTTGTACAGCTATGGTAAGTCATTTGTTTGTGCAGCCGAATTGGTAAAGCTGGGATGAAATTAAAATGTCTCTCCTGTTTGCAACACTATCTTGGCATTTCTTTCTCTCAGTGAGTGGGGGCTTGCCTGCTGGCACAGCAGCAACCAGTTACTGAGCATGTCATCACAGCAATATCTGCAAAGGGGAAAAGGATTCCCAGGGGGAGTGAGATTGACTGTTGCTTGAAAACATATGGGGTGGCCTCAATATGTGCGGCTCTCTTATTGCGAATTAAGTCAAAGATATTGAAAATTGTACCTATATTGTCAATTCCCTTTTTTTCCCTATTGGTTGTCTTATACATATGTTCAACAACCATCATTTTTCACCCTGTATGCAGACTATATAGCCAAGTGGTCATGAACTCTTCTCCTGGAGAGCTACTGCCTTGCATATTTCAACTATTTCCCCAATCTAACACTGTGCTTGATTAATGGAAATCGTTCAAACAGTGTAGAGGCTCTTAATTCTTCTGAGGCTTTGAAATCAGGGTTGGGGTTTAAACATTTTATCTAAATTGAACCAAGTCTCGAATCTGCTTACTGAATCTGATTTCAGTAGTGACATATCACATCTGAATCCATCCAGACCTCTTCGCTATTGAGTTTTGGAATTCATCTTTTGAGAAAACTAAGGTTATACATTAATACAACTCTGAAGATTCAGCAGAAATCTGTAGGCTTAGAGGACACAAACTAAAAACTGTTCACAACCAGTAACTGCTATTTGAAAATGAGATAAAACAGTCAAATAAATGTTCATGGTAGCAGAACACTGACATTGATGGAGTATTTTCAAATGAGCTCAATCTTATTTTAGATAGATTCCTTTACCTATCTACTTAGGCCCTCTCTTATTACAGCATGACAATACCTTTGTTCACAAAGCAAGGTCCAAGAAGAAAGGGGTTGTGAGTTTGGTGTGGAGGAACGTCACCACCTACACAGACCTCAACCCCATCAAACACCTTTGAGATGAACTACACTGCCATACCAGACCTTATAGCCCAACATCAGTGATACTCCTGTGATTGAATGGGAGCAAATCCCTACATCCAAGATCAAACATGTGGTGGAGAGCCTTCCCTGGAGATTTGAGGCTTTCATCTGACTTTTTTCCAAAAAAGGTGAGCGATGCACAGGGCGTTGCACATTGCTCGAAACAATTCTTCACACTGCACTCAAACACCCTAAAAGCTTTAGCCAGCGAGTGTTGACAACTAAAGCAGAACGCTCCCATAAGGCCGTCCTAACAAGCTGGGAGCATCACAACAACGCAGAGGGCCTTATTCCCCTGAGCATCAACAGACACTCTCTTTTCAGTTCTGCAGCATGCATTATATACTCCGACTTTCTACATTCAAGACTGATGAATGAGGTCTGAACTCGCAAACTATTAGAGTAGAAAGCCTCAAGTTGTTGCAATGTAATGTTTGGATGCAGAGAAGCTGTCAGAGCAGATTTCTGATTTATTCTATTACGTCTCCAGTCTTGAATTTTCTCGCCATATTTTATAACATTTCGGATGACTAAACCAGCTCATTCATGGTGATCACAATGCTGGCTTATCTCTCTCTTTTTCCTTTATTCCGCATCACTCCCCGCTTTCCTGCTGGGCGGTGGCGTCGTGGCTGACAGTCAGAGGAAGTACGGCACCCCGCATTTCGTTTGAAGGATTCGGCGTTTCGACAGAAAAAAAAAAATGGGATAGAGTCAAACGCTCCCCGGCGAGATGAAACTGCCAGCTGGTGGATATACTGCGGTCTGCAGTGACCGAGTCCTGGACGACAGACTGCTAAGCTCTATATCTCTGCGCAGACAGAAAGAGAGCGAGAGCAGGGGAAAAAAGAGGTAAAGTTCGGGGTAATGAAAGAGACGCGGGGAGAGGACAGAAAGGACGAAGGAGAGAGACTGACAGGAATATGAATATGATAGGAAAAGGCTGAGAGAAAAATTGCTGGATGTCTTGTGAGGGAGAGGCTTGGTGGCACTTTGAAGGCTGACATGAAAAATAGAATGGATGAACAGACTTGTTATTTTGTCGCCATTTTCAGTATTTGTCCTCTGAACATCATCTTGCTGTTTCCTTGTCTCCTTCCATTCCTCTGTCCAGTCTGATCCACTCATCTTTCTCCTACATTTTCCATCTCTCATGAAGACCCCAAAACTAAGCACTTCCTTCTGTCTCTGCTTCCCACTTCTTTCTTTCTCTCCTTGATGGTTGGCCCCTGAAGTCCTTTCCTTCTGTTATACCCACTCGCCCTCTAATTTCATCTCTTCATCTCTGTCCTTCTGTCTCTCCACCACTCTTCCCCTTCATTTACTGTTTTCATTTCTGTCATTCTCCATCTCTTTATTTCCTTCTCTCCCTCCTTCTGTTCGTCCACAAGTCGGTCATGTTGTAACATTTGTGCCTGCGGAGTTGGCAGCTTTTCTTTTAGATGCTCTCATCTCATTATCTGACATTACAGGGTTTGGTTTGTCACCCTGACTTTCTCCCGTCTCTGCACAATCTGCTGTTCCTCACTCAAATCATCCATGTTGTTCCAGTCCTTCTTTGTTAGTATTTAAAAGAAAAAGGAGTGATGGTCCATTGCAGTCTTTCTTTTTTAAGATGCACAGTGTAAAAAAAAAACTATAAGCGTTTGTCCACTTTCACTTTTATCTATCTCAGGTTTTACTTTTGGCGGTGGCGTTTTGTATTTCAGACATTATTGACCTGTAGATTCATCAAAGCAGTTTTGAAAATGCAGAGACAGAAAAATGTAACAATGATAGATTTTGTCTGACCATCGTCAATAGTGACTCTCCTTACTACCGCCTTCCCTGCTTCATCCTGTATCTGAACCTCTCTGAATAACTGACACATCAGAGTCTGACCCCACTGTGACCAACATGAATCTCAGCATGTCAGGTAACCAGATTGACACCACAGTGTTCGCTTAAATGCTGCTGCGCTGTGACTCCAAAAGGAAAAATTGAGAGAGCGAGTTAAAGATTTTTGTAAGAGGAGCGATAAAAAAAGATGTGGGCAAATGGGCCGTGAAGTTAATACAGGCAAAAAAAAAAAAAAAAAGAGGAGGGGGGAGGGAATAAAAGAATAATTAAGGAGGAGAGAATGGAGCGGAATGGGTAAAATAAAAACTAAAAGTCATTTCTGCGTTAGAGGTATGACTAACAGCAGTCTGGAGCCAGTGCTGCATTGCTGCTTCAAACTGCAGATGAAGATTCAGATTTAAAGGTGCACTCCAGCTATTTATTAGTGTGCCATGAAGACGGGGGAGTCGAGAGGAACCGCTTTTTTTAAGCATATCAAGATTGTTCATTTGGTGTATTACAATGTACATGTATTTATTATGTTCTATTTTAATCCTTCAACTGTATTTTTAATATATTTTTCTGTAAAGCACTTTGGTCAAATCTTGCTGTTTTTAAATGTGCTCTATGAACAAATTTGACTCACTACACTTCCCAACATGCAACTAGATAGTCTGTTGAGTGTCACTTGTTAGTGTGTGCCACTCTCTTACCAGTAGATGTAAATAAACTATGAAGTAGTGAGAAAGGACTATTAGCAAGCTTCAATGCATCAAAGCGTTGCCTGGGTTTCGTTTAGAGGAAAAAAAGACTGTGTTCAAAGTTGGCAACTTCACCTGGAATCAATAGTATTTCTGAGCTGCTGTTGGTGAAAGAATAGATTTGAAGCACAAGATAACAGATGCCAAAGCACAGAGGGAAGGTGATGACGTCCAGCAAAAAATCTCTCACAGTATTCACAAGATTTAAAGGAACTTGGCAGACCCAGAAAACGTGAAGAACCTTCACCAAAGGGTTTGATTTATTGGGTCAACAAACCTTTTCTGAAGCAGTGTTTTTCTAGCATGAATGTCATGAAATCTAAATTCAGAACAAGACTGACAATAAGAGTGAATCTAGTACTCCAGCGTAAGTCTCTCTTGTAGTTGATGAGTGTGTGGAGTTTGTGAAGGGAGGTGATTGGTAATGCAGTGAAAAGTACAAAAATAAGAGAAAGATGTAAGAACATTAAAAATAAGTAATAACTGAAATAATGTTTTCTAATATAGTCTCTGTCTGAATACAACCAACCCTACTTGTCTTTAGTATATCTACCAAGCACAGAAACTGCTCATTAGTAGAGAAAATGCAGGAAGAAGAAAAAAAAGTGCAATGTGCTGAAAAACAGTGAAAAATGTGGGGTGGTGAAGAAGGTGAAGAGCTCATTAAGAGGAGGAGGGAGAGGAGGACCGGGTACAAAAACACAGAAAAGATGGAATACAAACAGGTGGAGAGAGAGAGAGACAAGGGAAGAGGACAAACAGTGAGCTCTTCAGAAGAAAAATGGCAGAGCAGGAGGCGACATCGCTGAGATTAGAGGATGAGTAGATGGAACAGAAGAGAGAGGTTTGTTAGATTTGTAGATCAAAGCAGGTAAAGGGTTAAAGGGTGTAGGAGGGTGGAGAGGAGGTGAGGAGCAAACAAAAAAATGCAGATGAAAGCAGGATGCACAAGAAAAAAGTGACAAAAGAACAAAAACAGAAGTCAACAGTAATGTATAGAGACATTGTCTAATACATCTATGAGTCAATGATGCAGTTGTTGCCAAGGGAACTAATGGGAATACCAAAAAAACAAAGAGGAGGAAAGGATGCATGAGAAAATGGATACAAATATGAGCAGGAGATAGAGCAAAGAGATCAGGTAAGGACACTTCAGAAAGTCTCCAAAAAGCCTCAAAGGAGGAAAAAAGTAGAGAGGAAGGAAAAGATGGACAAAGGTTAAAAAAAACAAAGAAAGGAGTTGGATTAGGACAATGAAAAATATTACAAAGGGCAGAAGTAAGTACAATATGAAAAGAGGAAAAGGAAAAAGATGCATACTCAAAACTACCAAGCATTAAAACTAAAGGAACAGTGGAGAACATTTAAAAAAAAAAAAAGGAGTAATGAGGTGAGAAAAGCTGAAAAACACAAGAAAATATGCACAGGTGGGAGAAGGAGGGACGAGAGGAGAAGACAAGAACAAATCAAGGAGCAGGAACATAGAAAAAGGAAAAGAAAGAGGAGAGGAGAGCACAACAGAATGCAAAGTGTGAAAAAGAGAAGAGAAGGTGGAGAGGACGTGAGAGAGAGAGAGAGAGACGTAGAAAAGGTAAAGGAGAGAGAATAAAGCGAGGGAAGGACGGAGCAGTAAACACAATCCATCACTGCTGCTCCGGCTTGATTGTCCTGGACCAACACCTCTTCCTCTTCCTCCCCCTCCTCCTCCTCCTCCTGAATGCTGATCTCCAACACTGTCTGTTGTTTCCTCCCTAAATCTGTTCTTTGGCTGCTCTCCTCCTGTTTTTGTTTTTGTCCTTTATTAAATCTCCTCGAGTTTTCTCTCATTGATCTCTCCTTATTTTTCTCTTCCTCTCTTTTTCATTCTGTGTTTTTGGTTGGTTAACTGCGTGGATGGTGAGTGGCAGACGAAAATGTACCAAATGACTAGAAAACCTTGTGCAATGAGCTGGTGTTTGGCTTTATCAGTGCTTCTCTCCTACACTTGATGCTCTTATAAGAAGACTGTTCCCTTTGAGGGCGCCGTGGTGGATCACCTCCACGTTTTTGTAGTTTGCTGCGGCTCTTTACTGAGTCTGAAAATATGAGCTCAACCTGGCAATAAACTGTCACTTTCTGACATGACATTCTTGACACTGATTTGCTCTACACAGCAGCAGCATTTGTGAGTCTAAACAGGTTCTGTGTTGAGTGTGGCGAGCACTCAGAGCACAATCACTGTAGTTATGCATGTAAAACAACAGAAGAGAGACTTCAAGCATAGAAATACTTGCATATTGTAATATTTGCACGCGTGTAGCCTGAGTGAAACGTAAGCAGTTATGAAGCCGATGTAGACAGCTGCATTGATGACAATAGAAGCATTCGGAGGAACATGAGAGATGGATGACTGAACGATTTCTGTGGAAGCTTGACTTGTAGGTCTGAGAAGTGTAACAGACAGGCTGCTACCTTCACATGTGTGTCTTCAACTCTGGAAAGTACAAGAAGTAACAAATATACACAAGGGGGTGAATTAGTCTTTCTATCCATGTGTTCTTGTCGTTCTCAATCTCTCTTTTCTTTTTTGGCGTCCTGTTTATTTTCATTTCTCACCCTCTCGTCGTTTCTATCCCGCGTCTCATCCTCGCTCCATCTCATCTCTTTACTCGTTTCTTGCTCTCTTTTGGTCCTGTTGGCTATTAATGCCTCTTTTCTTCCCTGTTGCTGTTTCCTCTACCTAACCCCCCCCCTCCCCCCTCCTTTTTCCCTCACCCTTTCTTTGTGACTCAGTTTACCTTCATCCCTCCCCTCCCACATACACAGCTTCATCCCCTAGTGACATGCTAACAACCAGCTGGTGGAGATGCTGATAAACTCTGGGAAGAAAAACACCCTCAAGCTCCAGTTCACCCTCCTGCTTTAATCTCTTTGCTTTCTCCCACATGATCTCTCCTTTTCTTTGCCTTTTCTTAACCTCTCTCTTTCTCTGCATGAAGTGACCACTGCTTTATATGCACACTGTTAAACACAATCCCCCCCTCAGGGAGCTACACAGTAATAACCCTTTATTCAGATGTTGGTTGGGGAGTTAAGTGCCTTGCTCAAGGACATGCCCTGTGAAAGTGAAGAATGATCCTTGCTCGTTTCTCTCCCCTCTCCGCCATTCATCATCCTCATTCCCCCACTCCCTTCTATTTATCTGTAATCACCCCCCCTCCAAAACACCCTTGCTCTTCGGTTCTGTCGTCATTTCTCCACCCTCTCCGCCTCTCTCTCTCTCTCTCTCTCTCTCTCCATCACTCTCTCCTCTCAGCACCTCCCACAGTTCCGTCTCCCTCCCTTTCACCGCCACCCACCGCTTCCATTATCACTGGACTGGGCTCTGATGACTGACTGAGGTTGATTTGGTTAGAGGAGGTTGAATGGAGCAAGGGGCTTGGTGAATAGGAGTGACATTAAGTTTAGCTTGTGAGGCTCTAACTTGTGTTATTATCCATAATGATTCATCAAAAATCCCTTTTCATCTTAAAAAACGTCAGAGCTTTTTTTGTTGTTGTACCACTCAGGGAGGACTGGCGAAGTTTAATAGGACATTTGTTTTTTTGCATGTCAGTTGTTTTTAATCAACTGACATGCAAAGTTCTCTTTTTTGTTATTTCTGGAGGCAAACGTGTCATTTGCTGTGTGTTACGACTCTTTACTCAAACCAGAAGAACATTTCATTTCTCCTCAACTTTCCAACAAAATCAGAAAGTCTTTTAAGCTCCTGCAAAATGTTTGGTTTCATTTTATGCTAATTTTATGTTATTTTGTAAGCAGGAAACATTTCTTCAGTAAAATCTTGAATGGTCATACAACCACAAGTTGGGTAAAGTAGGGCTGGACGATATGACCGAAATCTCATATCACAATATAAGTCATAATAATACAAATATCCCGATATAGCACATTCTAATACAATTCAAGTAGTTGGTCCGTGAGCGTTCCAATGAGTGTGCAGCGCAGCAGAGGAGAGACAGTGAGTTTACTGTAACTTAGTTCAGCCATGTATGTTTATGCAGCTACGCTAACTGCTAACTAACAGCGTGGTGAACAATGTGCGCCTTGTAGATCAGCATGTTTTTGATGAATGGCAGTGAATGCATGGAAGCTCCAGGATTTTGATTGTTTTTTGCAAAGCGAGGGACATACCCGATAAGGTCTTCTCGCACATCATTAAAACAACAATTAAGATATAGTAGACGGAATATATATTGCACTCCCCTAATGCGAAGCTTGTATTATTGTTTTTCTCCTAATTAATTAGGAGGCTTTTTCACTTTGAGTGTGTTTGAGTATATCAAGGAAAAAGCTTTTTATTAGTGAAATAAAAACAGGACAGAAATCACACCTAATAATGAAGCTTTACGAGATGCTCATAAGACTTTTGTGTGAGTTTTGTACTCGATCCTGTTACACAGCTTTTCATACTGAGTATCTGTTGATTCTTAATCATATTAAGAACTTCCAGGTATATCTAATTTATTTCCTCCCACATAATATGCCTACACAATGCACATGTAGTTTATGGACTTCTCTTTAAATTATTAAAGTTGTTCAAGTTTAAATTTGCCAAACAACAATAATAAAATGTCTCACAGCTGTTTTATTTAGTTTAGTGTGTGAAGAGAATCAGCGAGGATCTGTTGTGAAAATAACTTTTAAACTAGATTTTATCAACTTTTTAGCTCCAGACCAAAATACTCAACTTCAAATGCAGTTTTGAACCACTCCATCATTAATGTAGAGATGTGGTACTCTATTGCCTTCTATTCTGTATGCTACAACAGTAGCTGTAGGGCGTTTTGACAGTTGTGATACTATGTGCTAACAAACAAATGATTAGAAATGGGTCGAGTTTCATGAAGCCGACACCAAAAATCCGAAAAGCAGTATTTTTAAATAAAACGTCCGTAATGACTTCAAAGAATAGGTCTCCTCAGAAATGTGTTGGCCGGTACTTTCAAAGAGCACATAAAATGATAATAGAGAGCACAGTGGATGTAGGCGTCACACTGAGCACATATTTGATGCATTTGCTCCCATTACAGAGGGAGCCCTGCTTGGCTGGGCATGAAAGCGGGAGAGGATGGGATAGACAGGGCGAGGAGGGATATAAGAGGAAAGAAGAGATGCATGGCCAGATTCAAGTTCCAGCAGCTCCTTAACTGAGAACTGAAATCTGCCTGCTGACCTTAATGGGAGCAGAGGAGAGGATGGATGTGTGGAGGAGAAGAAGAATACGAAAGAGAAATAGAGGGATAATGGGGTAAAACGAGCAAGAAAAAGAGCAAGTTGTCTTTTCAAAACTCTGCTTTCTTATTCTGACCCCGATTGCTCATTCTCAGCATTGCCTCGCTGTTCAGAACAACACACACACATATACAGGTGAGTGTTTACCTCCTGTCCAGAGAGGTAGTAGGCGGCCAGCAGTCCTCCTATGAAACGAATGTTGACCTCGAACACAGACACCTCGGCATTCTGGGGGGGGGGGAAGAAAGCACAGACAAAGACGTAAGATAGGATAAAACAAACTTTTACTTACTAAGTGTACTTTAATTATCTATGCTTTGACCTTGGAAATGCGTTGGATGGTAGCGTTCCCTTTCATCGTTAAAAGGGAACGCTACCAGGATAAGTTTTGATTTCACTTGTGTCACTCAATCATTTTCTCTTTTTTCCTCCCCTCTCTTTCTTTTTGGGCTTTTTCTTACGAACTCTTCGGGGGTTTCTTTGTCACCAGCGCAGCTTCGTGTTTTGTTTCATCCCTCTTCACACAGACGATACAAAAGGCAGAAAGGAGGGAGCGTTCTTCAAAACTGACTATCCAGAAGAACAAAGCCTAATCAAACGTGGATCACTAACTTTTAAAGTGTATTATTTTGTGACAGCTCGTGTGTTGACTTTAATTCATCAAACTGAATTTTAACACTTAGTTAAAAGAAAGCGTAACGTATTCTTTACTCAGTTTTACTCTCTCCTGGTCAAAACTCGGGGGAGACTCAGCAGCCGAAGCCTCAAAAGGGAGCTACGCTACTTGTATAACACTATATTAAGTTGGTTAAAATTGGGGGTGAGAAAAACCCCCAAAAAAACAACCAAAAAAACCCCCCTACAAAACAACTGACAAAAGTCAACTGCTGATAGTCTTCCAGTCACCCAAGCCTACCTCTAACATACACATAATCCATCCAAGTGGACATAAAGTACCATATCTCTGCGGCTAGGAAGCCTTTGTAAGAGAACGATATGGGGAACAGCCAGTCTTCTTGGCAGCAATCCTCGCACAGCACTATCATTTCTCCCAGAATCCTTTTGACCAGAGAACCATATCTAGCCACAGAGTTGTGTGGATCAAGTCTGAAAACTGGAGCTTCCTTCCAACATTGAACCTTATACCTCATTACCTGTGAGCTGTTTGTACACGGTTGGATTTTGTTTTGGATTTTTGCCTCCGCTTGCTGTACCTAGCGCTTCAGTGAATAGACAGAGAGAGTGTAGTGGCACCTACAATTGACCTCGAGTTTAAATGGTTTTTTGCAGACTGTCAGTGTGCGTGATAATGTGCCAGTGTGACTTGCAGCTGGGTCCACCCTCAGATCCCATGTGTGCAGAGACGCTAGTGATGAGTGTGTGTCGTATACCGACTGCTGGAGGAACTAATGCGTACTGTCTCTCATCTCCACAGCTCCGCCTACGTTAGCTTCCCCTTGAGTGTATCTCACTTGGTCCAAGTCCCCTAAGTGTGCATCTTCCTTTTTTTCTCTCCTTCCTCTTTTTGGTCCCTCGCCTACACGCATTTATCTTGTATAAGTTAAACAGTGGAGCAAAATTAGGGCATCATAAAAAGGTTGTCAAACTGTGTCAATAAAGAACTCCGTACAGAATACTCACATTGTATTACAACAGTCAAAATAATTATATTAAAACTGTTATATTTAATTGATAACAGAAACGTATTTAGGCCAAGAATGTATTAATGATGCATGTAGCAGCAACGGACGTTTTCAGCCACCATTCATCATGTCAACATTACGTACCCCACATTATAAACCTTTATTTAACTTACAAGCGTTTGCTTGGAGCAACTTGTCAGCAGATAAATCCTTTTAATATTCAAACATGTCACACAGAAAATGACTTGATTTGTCTTTTCTTTCTTCTTTCTTTGAAGCGTAATTCATCAGAAGACTGAAGAAAGAGCAACGGCACATCAGGAAGCACGCAGAGGAACAGCGGGGACCGATAGTCATGGGATGGATACAGCGCCAAGTTGATGTTGTGTTGAACTGCCCGATGAAGTGATGGGAGGCTCCCGTCAAGCTGAAGGCCAGCTTTGTTCGCCAGCATCCATTTATCTAAACCACCGCCACCTCACCTCCCCCTCCCCCTCCCCCCGCTTTCGTCTATCTGCCAGTCAGCCTCGCTTGTTAGCCGTTTACAGCTGTAGTTTTGGAGCTCAGACCCCATGAGCAGGAGAGCAATGAAACAGCCCTGATTTTTTTTAAATGCCTGCGGTAAACAGATACGATGGCGAGGAATCTTGTTGGTTATGCAGTGACGCGTGAGAGCAGCGCAGGAAGAGAAGATTGATTTTAATGAATTGCTTTGTTTTGAAGCTATAAAATAGGACAGCGGAGTCACTTTCTTCTCTGGTCTTCTATTATAAGATGGCTCTTAAAGTCATACTGTACACTCTGTGAGTTACACCCCACTTTCCAACCTTTCCTCTTTTAATATCCACCATGCATCAGTATTCACAGAAATCTGTCAACACATCTTATAAGCTGTTTCTTTATTTGTATTTCTTCATTTTAATTGGATCCTGTCACTGTTGTAGAAGTGACTCTTCCTCAGGTCCCACATTGCACTTCTGCTCTCATTATTACTTATTCTATGACAGTTCAAGTTTATCCATATACACCTTGGTAAGAGTGGGCGCTAACATGCACATTGTACACACAGTGGAGCTGCAACTATTTGTCAATTGATTAGTCGATTGATAGAAAATGAATTTTCTGTTCCAGCTCATCAATTGTGGAAATGTGTTAGTTTTCTTCGTTTACTACGATCATAAACTGTATCTTTAAGTTATGGACTGTTGGTCTGACTAAATAAAACATTTAAAGATTTAGTCCATCATGCCAGACTTTTATGGACTTTTATGGAGTCTTTTTTGGAGAGTGCCATGAGCTGGACTTGTGTGTGAAATTTCAAGTCAATCAGACTAACGGTGGGCCATGAAACTGGCACCAACACAGAATAAACATATAACAAGAAACACTTGCTCCTGTGTAATTAAAACCACTTCATCAAAGTGAGCTGGAACACCCTTTTTGACAGCTAGCATTAATTTATCTCGCCCTCGCTGCGGCGCCGTCTCTGATCAAATACTCAATTTAAACAGGGTTATTAACGCGCCAGTGAGTGGAGTCCATTAATTTGGTGGATCTTTGAGCCCGCCGATGGATGCAGACCTCACGCCGACACATCCATCATCTGAGGGCAAGCTGCAGTGCGGGGGCCCCACCAGGACACCGGAGAGTCCAACAATGACTCACTGCTTGGCTCGATCTGACATGGCAGCTATTTAATCATTCATTAGTGTTGGAGCTGGTGGATGTGGTGCTGGCAGGTGGGCAGCTGAACTGAGAGGTGGTGGATGGAGGAGTGCACACACAATAAAAAGGTGCATATATTTGTTAAAAGCATATGAGAGCCATAAAACTGTGCTGTTAACAAAGGAATATTGGACACACACACACACACTAGACAAAAGACAATACACACTTTACTGTATTTATATAAGATTAAGCTAAGTGAAATAATGTCAGAACCTTGCACTCAAACATTTAAGCCTCATTCGTAACTACTCTCCCAGCTTAAGAACGAGGATTTTACATTTTCTGAAGCTGAACTGTGTTTAGTTTCTTGCTCACGCACACAAGTAAAGTGTGAATCTAGTTAATTACAACTTGGATCTTATTTACATAAACGATCATACAGGTTGTGAATCAAACACCTCAGGCATGATCTGTACCAAAACTTGTAAGACAGAAATAGAGAGATAAAAAAAAGATGGAGAGAGAGGGGTACTGACAGCACCAAGTTCAAGGTCTTTACAGAAAGAATTGCTGCTAGTAAACCTAGCAGTTTTTTCATTATTATTCAGCTTTTTTGACCAATCATTTGGTTTCGTCGCATCCAAGTAGCAAATGTTCAAAGGCCCAGTAGTGGTCTGTGGCCTGGGGGGTTGGGAACTTCTGGTGTGAATAATCAGGCTACACTGTTAATTATTGAGCTTCTTGACCTTTCAGACATCGTGGGAGTAATGTCGCCTTGTTCTGAAATCTCAGCGATTACTTTGGTGAATATATAATTCATAACTGATAGAAATAATATGTAATGGCCAAAAAAACTAAATAATAAGTAAATAACTAAGCTCTCACTATAAAGGTGAAACTGGCCCTGACAATGACAACACACACAGCCACACTCAACCATGTATGCACAGGCGAGTGATTAAACTTGACTACGAGTGATGTCGTTAATCTCCATAATGGAAATCTCTGTATTTCCATCCTATGCCCTTATTCCAGCCTCCGAGCTCTGACTTGAGAGGCCGGGTATGGCTGCACCTTTGGGTTGAATAAATCTTTTAATTTTCAGAACGGTGCCAGGCAATTGCAGGCTTGAAAAATATAGCTCCTCGTGAGCTGGGGAATTACCTGTTTTTGTAAAAGGCCTGAGCGAAAGCCAGAGTAATGCCACGGCCATGTTGCTAAGATTCAGACTAAGCTAGCTTAACATTTCATGAATGTTACAGTAGCTGAGAGCTAATGCCTGAATCAGTTGCCTAATGAATGCAGGTATAAGAGCATCAAACCAAATCGTTAATGAAAGCCCGGCGACACACCTCCCTCTTTCTCTGGCTCGTTAACAGGAGCTTCAAGTTTCATCCCCTCTCTTCTCCCTCCTCCTCTCTCTCCTCCCTAATCTTTTCTCTCCAGTCCCCCCCCCCCTGTGTAACCGCAGGGCTTCTCCTCTCTTCTCCTGCCACTGATTCTTATTACTCACCTCAAATGTATTTGTAATATTTTCTCATTGTCTCATATTCCTGTCATTGTTATTGCATTTGTTAGACATTTTGTAATGCTCCACAATCTCATATTGTTTGTTGCCATAGCAGGTTTTTATTACAACAGCTGCTCTTGCAGTTTTTTCTATGGGTATCACTCTCCCAAAAATAGACGCTTTTTCGGCCAAATTTACCCCTTGAACACTTGAATTCGTTGAGATTAAATGTTGCCTTTGTCAGGTAAAAATTTTATCTGGATTAAATTATTGTTACTACTTTTTTTATCTTCCCACTCTCACAGCTTGACATATAAATGTTCATTCAAGATTTCCTTTCTTGTCCCTGTATTTCTGCCTTATTCTATCATCCCTTACCATGGGAGACAGCTGGATTTGTGAGATCACAAGATCACACGAGAATTCATCCTGTCAGGCTTCAATGCTCCAAGTTATGCGTTTGTGTCCGAAACACCGGTGGTTCAGACCGATTATCGTCCTATGAGGATTTTCTTGTATGATCTCATGATCTTGCAAATCCAGGTGCCTCGCAAGATAAGACGGTGATGGACACATTGTTCATCCAAACACCTGCTAGGTATTTTTTTGCTTTTTTTGAAAGTGCCTGGCCTTTACAAACAGTTTCCAATGACAACTTCTCAAACCATCTGACGTGTCAGGTTACATCATCCTCTAATACACTTAGAATTGCACGAGAAATCCAAGTGACTTTGAAAGAGGGTTGATTGTTGGGGCACAGAGTCTAAAGTGACATATGCATTTAGATATGTCGGAAATACATCAGAGGTCACAATGTTCATTTGATGAACGTGATGCCCATGCATTACAGGGATATGTAAGGAAAAACAGAAGAGCAACTCTTCCTCAGGTGTTAGAGAATGTCAATGTAGGACGTGATTAGCTTGTGTCAGCAAGAACAGTCCATTGACAATTACATAGAGAGGGATATTATAGTCGGGCTGCAGTGCATAAACCCCTCATTACAAAAACGAACGCGCAATTGAGAGTTCAGTAGTGAAAAAAACCAGAGGCACTGGTCTATGGAGATGTGGAGAAAAGTGATGTTCAGATGAGTCATCCTTCACCTTATTCTCGACAAGTGGGTGAGTGCATTTATAGTGAACATCAAGAGAACGGCACAGGTCTGAATGCTTGACCCCTACAGCGAGGGGATCCGATAGGGGAGGTTTTTGCTGACATGATTTGGATCCACTTGTCCACTTAGAGGAAAGGGTCACTGCAAATCAATACACAGTTGTTCTGAGTAATCACCTTTATCCTCGATGAAAGGTTTCTGAGGGGTAAGACAGTGCTTTCCGCCAGGGGCATCAAAACACCAAATGAGTGAATATATTCTGGGAGATTAGTGTTCACCCCTCCAGTAGAATTCAGACACTTCAAGAATCAATGCCAAGGCATACTGAAGCTGTTCTGGAGGCACGTGGTGACCCTACACCTTACTAAGACACTTTCCATTGGTTTTTTACTTTCATTTTTCTCTCTCTCCAAAATCTAAAAAGAAACTGAATAGCCAGGAGTGACAAAAATCCACAAGTGTCACGTCTTCTGTTGTCCTGTCCTAACATTCCAGGCACTCTCCTCTATCCATTCTTATACCAGACCTGCAAACTCAAGTGGGACCAATAGGTGTTTGTTGACCCCTGTACCTCCTCCAAAAATTGTCTTTCCCTGTCCTTTCTTCCTCTCCATTTCTTAACTTCTTTCCCATGTCTATCTCCGCTGCTTATTTGAGTTGAACCCACCTCTCTTTGTCTTCACTGTCATACTTTCTTCCTCCATCTTTTTTCCTTAGTCTATCCATCCAACCCCTTCCTCCATAGTTTTGATTGATTTTCACCAGTCTGCATCTTTTCTTCCTCCCTCTTTCTTCCTTCATGTTTCTCTTGCGGCCTCTTTTCTTCTCTACCTCCATCTCTGCAGATCTAATTTCTCCCTCGTACTCTGTTCAATGTAAGCCTTTCTCATCTTCCTCTCTCCTACTCATTCTCCATCGCCAATTCCTTGCTCTATCCCTCTTTCCACTTCCACAACCACAGTGATCCTTGGGTTAATTAGCCCTCTGAGTGTCACACTGTTAGATCCCTTCTGCCTACCTGCTAGCCCTGTGATTGCCTCGGTAGGAGACTTACAAGTTTGACATTGCAGCAGGCAGAAAAGTAAAGAAAGGAAACACAGGGAAGGCATACATGGGTAGAATAAAGATTTAAAGGCAAATCTGGGGGGAGAAAGATAAGGACAAAGGGGGAGAAATGGGGGGTGACAGCTTGACCCTAATGGGGAAGCAAACATAGAAAGGAAGAGGAGACAAGAGGTAATGTAGGATATGTAGAGATAGTAAAACAATAGAAGAGGGATCTATGCACCTATGACATGTGGAGTGATAAATGAAAAGAGGGTGAGAATAAATATGGGAAGAACAATCAAAGGATAAAAGGAAAAACACAAATCATAGAAATGAAAGACAATACAATTTGTGACAAGACACAGAAGATGATGAATAGAGGGACGGATAAAATGTGATTGTTAAATGTAATGAAAGAAGGGAGATTGAACACTATAAACAGGTTGAATCCAGAGACTGCTGAGAGGTTATAAAAGAAACTAAAGGGACAGTGAGGCCAAGATAGGAAGGAGAAAATGGACAATAAAGATCGGCAGTTACGCAAAACTAGGGGGGAGAAAATGGACAATAAAAAGGTACGGTAGGATGAAGACAGGGGGTCATAAGAGCATGCAGAAAGCGTGGTTCAACAATAAAAGGAGGGGGGAAAAGAAGGTGGATGGATGTGATTGACAGGGGAAAAAGAGAGGAAGGAAGCTGGTAACGGGAGATGAGGATTGAAAAATAAATAAAGGAGAAGAGCCGCAGATGTGATGGACAAGAGAGACGGAAAACAAAGGAGTCTGTTAATGGAGGAAGGTGAGAGGAGAGAAAAATGGATAGAAAGGGACAGAAAGAGAGAGAGGAGGGATGGTCGTAATGAACGTAAACAGGCACTGAGCAGGAAATGAAGAAATGACACTGAATAAATGTTTCTCCTGTAATTGTACAGGCATGGCAGGCCACCAGGCCAACAAGAACTGTGATACAGATTTATATAACGCTTATTTTATTATTATTTGATGAATTTCTTGCATTAATTATATATTTTAATCATGGCTTGGATGAATGGTGTTCTTAAACTAAGTGGTCCTGTTCCAAGTAGGTTCATACTGTGTCTCCTTGCTGTGTGAAATGAGATGGTTGACTGTATGCAAGTTACTCAGCTTTTGTTCAACAGTTCATTTATGTTGTTGTTGTTTTTTCTGAGCCAGGCAGCGGTAAGACAAATTATAATGATGTAGATGTCTATGTCTTTAACGTGCTGGTATGACAATCCTATAGAGGACTGTGTTGTTTGTTCTGCAGTTCAATGTGACAGCAATGTCACTGTGTTATCCGATGCTGCTTTGCTCCACACCTGTGCTGCCACTGTATATATGCTTGAGAGGTAATCTTACTCCTAGACCCTTGTTTCTATCTCAGGGTTGTTCACTGACCTTAAGGTTAGCTTTATTTATTTTTGATCCTGTACAGGTACAGTTATAGGTGATATGCTCTCTCTCTCTCTGTCTCTCTGAAATATGATGCATTGTACTTCTGACTGCATTATGTGATATTATTTCAAAAGCTGACAATGCTCTTTTACTGTGGAAAAGGTAAGCTGTAAGTTGTAAATATGGCTTAAAATATAAAGTACATGCTACAGTGTGTCAGTTGACACTGCATCTTTTCTAGACAAAGAAAATTCACGTCTGATGTTTCCCCAACTGATGGAAAAGTGAAGGGTTAGACCCGAAGTTAACAACAACAGGTTAGCCCAACCTGACGACACTCAACAGAGAAATGTGTGGCTGCTTAGTCTCTCCCAAGTTCTTATTTTGAATTGATATACTCATCTTCACTGTTGATCAGGTATTTTAAATGCAAATAAATATACCAATATGGAACATTTGGAAACATTTTGAGATACTTAATGGTGCAAACATCGCAACATCATTATTTATTTCTCACTATCAAGAATATCTGGCTGAACATTCGCTTAAAAAGCCAGTGATGGGAGGACAAAATCCACAGTCCTCCTGCTGTGCAAAAATGTATTTAAAATTGTATCTGAAGCTTCAGTCGCCCAATGAGTCACATCAAGTAGATATACTTCAGTGTTACAGTCTTTTTAGTGCTGAAGTCCCTCTTTTTGTTACTATACTTCCACCACAGCTCAACAGGGAAACACTAAGAGGGAATTTGATGCTAAAAAGACAGTAAATGTGTCAGATATCACTTGATATGACTAACTGTTACGATCAACTTTTAAATGACTGTGTGGATTTTGGCCCCAATCACTTACATTGAAAGTACATTTGAAGGGCATCTTTTAATAGCCAGTATGAGTGCAGTTTTAATACAAATTTGAAAAACTGTGAACCTGTCCTTTAAAAACCTAATTCATTTTCAACACATTTTCATATCAAAAACCTTTAGATATGTAGAGTTAATGAAACCGCCAAGTGTTCACTCTTTATGCAAGACTCATGTTTAAGTGAATGATGACATCTGAACTCATTTTCAAATGTGAGGCTCTTTCCAAATGCTGGTGTAATATGTCCTGAGTGTCCTGATCATATTCTTACTATCAAGTATAAAATCAAAGTAGGTACTGACCACACCGAAGTCCAGATTCTGTTCGACCCACTCCTGGCCGTCCTTGAACTCGTCATGCAGACCCATGATGTACAGGGTGTCTAAGGCATCCACAATGGTCGCGCCCAGTTGGGAGTTACCTGGAGAAGACACGTAGTAAAACAGATAAGAAAATTACATTCAATTGTCCAGTCACACATTAACCAATTTATTTAATCTAAAAGCCCTGCACCTCTAGGACTAACTCATGCAAAACTAATCAGAAAACACAATGGGCCTAATTTGTGAAGGAGAAACTAACGCACTTAATTACAGTGAAAAATCAGAAATGACTCAGATTCATTTTAAAATATGCAATTAAAACTTGTAATTGAAAGCACATTCGTCAGAGACAGATCCCTGGAGATGGGGGAAAAGTACAAACTCTAAATAGATAGAGCTGTAAATTGTGTCAAGTTCTTGCTTGTTATGAATATGATGATTAGATGATAGTCAGGTAGGAGAATAAACCAATAAACCAATCACAAAGTCAACTCATCTACCATTTTAATCATCTTAACTTAAACAATTTTTCCCCCCAAATAATTTGTGTAATGTTATCCCCCAACCAGTGTGAGGCACTGTGACATGAGGTGACTGGAGGAACACTGGGGACAGACTGTAAATTAGCCTGTTTTCCATGACTCTTCAGCTCTCTCACATCCAGTTTTTGAGTATTTGAGTATTCCTTTTTCTCTCTGGCTGGAGAAAGGTTAACAGCTGACTATAATTTCATACTTCTGCCCTTTTCTTACTCTCCATCCACTGTTTTCAGGGGAAGACTGGTGGACAAGAAGAACAGTGTGAGTTTGTAAGTTTGTGTTTGTGTGAGGAATAGAGAAGCCCTGGTAGAAGAAAGTTGAGAGGTAAGAAAAAGACAAAAGGAAAAGGAAATGGGATTTGAAAAGAGCAAGAGATATTAGACAGCCTCAAAACTGTTCTGCTACTTTAGTCATTCATCAAGCATCAAAGACAGTCATCAGCCCTCTATTCTCTTTTTTACAGCTCACAAATGAGTCTGATCAATATCTTGAAAAGCCAGTGGACCAGGGAATATTAAATCCCCCACGAAAGCATGAAAAAATATATATATTTAAAAAGAAAAATCAACAAATTTGACTATTTTAAATCCTTAATATTCAACATCTCAATTGATATGCTACAAATAGATTTCAAGCCCCCGGAATGTGCTCGACTGTTAATAAGGAGGTTGAAAAGGCAGCTTTAGGACTGCAAAGACCGGGTCAAAATGGGAACGCAGCTATCCGTAAGTTGTTCAAGGCGACTGCTTCACTGAGGCTGTACAGTGTCCTCTTGGTTTTTGCTTTAGAAAATGATAGGCATGCGGTGCAGCACACTGAATGAGGGTTCAAATTAATTTTTCTTACAGCCATTAGATGATGTATGACCTATATTAACAGTCACCTGTAATGAGGTAAGTAGGAATCCCTCCAATCTATACCAGCTGGAACACAGTACACTGCAAGTGCAAGACGCAATTAAGCTAATATCTCACAACAGAGACGATGCATAACGCTAATTAGTGCAGAGGTCTAATATCAAAGGTGTCATATCAGCATAAAATGATAATGACTATCATTTTCCTTATTCACTTGAGAGTCATGGTTTGGACATTGAGATACGTTGTGATTCGGGTCACTGACGTTTAATCACAGTCGCTGTAATTAATCAACCTCTTAAATATATTACAGTCATTTTGTGCACCACAGAAATAATAATGTTACTTACTGTTGCTTTCAGTAAGTTGCAACTCATAAAGTACCGTTGGTGTTGCTCATCGTTGTGATACTGTACAGCTCAGCAATGTTTAACTCTGCTATCTCAGAATAAAGCAAAGCTATTACTCTGAGGCTTTTTTTTATACTGCAGGCGCTGAAAGCACTGTCACCATCACATCCTCCGAGGACAGGATTTGATCATAATATTACACATCCAAACCCCGAGTCAGTCGAGTCTTTGTCCTCTCCAGCCACCAGGAGAGATACTCAGTGCTGCGCTTTGGATTTTCTAACTGAACTAATACTGGAAAGCACACTTTTCATTTCTCTGACTGTGTGGAATTTGACCGAGTCAGTGCAGCGGTTTGAAGCGCCGACTGTGTTGACTGTGAATACCCTGAGTCGGGAAAGTCCTAGTGGTGATGTCTAAGAGCGTGAAACATAAAAAGTGAGTAATAATCATTTCAGCTTCCTGCTGTAAGAGCTGATATATTTTCAGTATAATTTAACATTTTGCACAACTGGTCTCACCCTAGTTGTGGATATCATGAGTTGTGGTCTCAATATTAAGGTTAACACTACTGCAGCAGACTATGTCGTGTCATCATAGTGACATTGAAATTACAGTTACACTAATGAGATAAATGATTAAAGAGAGATACTCTGTTTTTCCCTATTTTACAATATGGGTCATTTAGTACTATATATTCATCAAGTTAAACAAAAAACCTTCAGTTCTTCCATTGCATCCAAAGGTTCCAGTTATTATTATAGAGCTATTTAATATGAATTGATTATAACTAACCAAACCTGTTCCTAATGGGCGGATTGCTTGACCTCCAGTATCAATGATTCAACACATACAAAAAAGAAAACTGTTGAAACTAACATTCTATTATACACAAAGTTTATAATTAATAAGTGATATAATAGTGGGAATGTGTGCTTTGTCTGTAGTGAAGCTTATGAGACAAACTTGTTTAGAACTGCCTGTGAGATGTAATTCCTTTGTTTTACATAAGTAACTGCAGTCATTGTGTAGTGGAGTCTATGCACTTCCAAAACGCAGGTGCCCTACGTTCAACAAAGAACCTGAACACCTCCTGTGTACTAGCTGCTGCTGCCGATCAGTTAAACAGTGTCAACATTCCTAATTAAAATCTCTTTGTTATCCTTAGAGCACCTTTCTCTGGCTCGTCTCTGACATGCAGGAGTCAATCGCAGAGCTCCGCCCTGCCCCTGCACAGAGCGGAGCTGCTTGCTCGTCGCTGCTTTATTAAAAGTTTATTCATATTAAACGTATGGCATGTGCACCATATTTGACACCTTGGATTCTCAGCACCCGCCGAGTGTGAGGTCGATCAGATGGACGTTTGTGGAGATAGGCTAAGTGAAGTACAGACAGATACAGAGACTTCTTCCTTTTGTAGAGAGAACAACACTGATGCCTTTAGATGAAAAGAAACAACTGCATTCCTGTAAGGATTCAGGAGGAACGGCAGAGTCGAGGAAATCTCATTAATATGTAAAACAATGCAGCAAGGTGTTCTAAGATCTCATCAGATCATCTTGATCTCTCTCTACTACTGCTGGCTGTATTCACTCCAGCTCAACGCACGTATATTATCAACATATTCCAATGATTAAAGTCAGTGGCACTGCCCTTTAAATCCTCATTTCATTTCATGTCAGCTACAGCGTGTGCTCCTGCAAATTCCTGAAGCCTCCCCACCGTCCCCTTCTTATCTGTGACTCCATTCAAAAAGAAGACTCTGGCTTCATGCAGGAGCTGCAGTGTTATTATCATTATAGACAGGAACCTCTAAATCACTCTAAAAATACACTGCAGTCAGGCGGGCAGGGCTGATAGCGAGATGCCCTGGCCGCCTGCCGGATCTTGACAGATTGGCCCGACTGTTGGTGAAGCGGAGCCCCTCTGCTGCACCCAACAACCCCCATCTTCCTCCCTTCTGTCACTTTCATCACCTACAGGTACGCTTTAGGCGGTCATAGCAATGTGACACCATTGAGGCAAAGATAGAGGCCTGTCAACATTTCTTGAGTGAGAGAATATTCTTTTGATGTCAAGGTTTGGTATAACAGCTCCTGAATATAATTCCTCCTCTGTGTTCACAACAGATAAACACCACAGTGACAAATCAACATCGCTGTGATTTTACACACAGATGGTAGCTTCACACTATTGGTATTTTATGTTTTCCTTCTAAAATACCAAGAGCTGCAGTCCTAATTATTTTTAGAATTATTCACTGCAACGTAGCACTGCTACATGTGCCTGAAGGTCCATTTTGTAGTTGTTCAACCTGAACGTGGCTTTAACACTAACTTAGAAATCCTACAGAAAATATCATTTAAAAGGTTCATTGGATAAAATGATTAATAAAGAGGGATTGCCTGTATCTTAGTTTCATAGTTCAATATACCAGACTGTGACTTTAAACTAGTGTTTTCCTCTGAATCACATGTTTTTCAGTTGAAAGCTGCCCTGTAATGTATTCCTTTTATTGCTTCACACAGTCTCTATTGGGTTAACATTAACTGTAAACATTTAAAGCAATAGTTGAAATATGCTTACTCTGAATTGGTGATGAGTTATGGGTCTTAACCAGTAGGCTACCAGGGTGCCCCACATACCACCCCACGTCATTCTGGCAGAGAGTTAGATAAAAAGATCGATACCACTCTCATATCTGACCAGTCAATATAACACTACAACCAACAGATGGTTAGCATAGCTTAGCTGAGTTTTTACACCTGGTTTTTGTATGAATACAGAGTGTGTGTATTGGTGAGCTTTAGAAGCAATCATCTCATTTCATAAAAAATGTTATATGCATTACTTTTTTTGGTGTGTTATTACATAACTTTCCTCAACAATGATTGATTACTGGCTCATCATAATTAACATCAATATAATCTGCTTCTCCATTGCTTGATTAATCCATATGATTAATACTTCCACATCTAACAATGTGTGGTGGGTCATACAATTTACAAGGACCCTGATGAACTGTCAGGTTGTACAGATAAAATAATTTAAAAAAAATAAATTTACATGTAGTGTTTCAGAGTGATGACATTTTTATAATTTAGAATAATAAATAATAAAATAACATATTTAGAATATATATATATATATATATATAATAAAAATGACAATTAATCTCGAAATTAAACTGAAATCTAATTTAATCTACCCTGAAAATGAAGAAAAGGGTATTTGTTAATGATTCTACATTGAACAAAACAGAGACAAAGTAAACAAACTGTTGTAGGACAGTGTATTTAACCGGTATGTTTACATGCTGTTTAATGTGTTGCAGCTAAGCAGCTAATTAGCTATTTATTTTAACTGGCATTAGCGGTGCACTTTTCCCTGGTGAATGTTTGTTTGGTGGCTCATTTAACAAGCTACAGTGCAGGACAACACGTGTTCATGTTTGTAAGTTAAATAAGGAGACTTTAGCGTGTTGTGTAGCAGGATGCTGTCAGGCTCAGTGTGACTGTCAAATCTGCCTATGAGAGAACACCACGTTATCACTTTATTTAAGACTTGACTTGCGGTATTGAATTTTACATAAGCAGATCATCTTATTTCACCTAAATCATGTCAAACTAGAGGGTACCATAATAAAACCAAAGAATATTAACTTCCACCCTTTTGGTTTCAGATGTTTTCTCAAAGGAGAACACAGGATAAGTCATTTACAGAGCAGATATGTACACTGTGGCAGACAAAAAGCTGGACTAATTATGTTTAGGTTGTGGTCCAGCTAGGTATGTCAATGGTTAACTGTTAAACACATGTTGGTCTATAGATTTATAGGCATGCACACTCTGCTAATGGCTTCCCTGCTAGCTGAGGTAAAAAACAAAGCTGGGTGTGGAACTGTTTGCTCGAGAAAGGCAACAAAGTCAAATGTAAATGATGTGATGCTATTCTTCAGTTTAGCAGTAGTAGTAGCACTATGCTTTACCACATTAAGAACAAGCACTTGGGCCATGTCTGTGTATGTCTCACTTTCACAGTCAAATATAATGTAGCTGCTAGCTTGGTGTGGTGAATGATTGAGAACAATATGCTTCCAATCAATATGTTAGATGGAGAAGGATTGAAAGAGCTGGTTTGGTACTTTGAACCCGAGTACGTTATGCCTACAGCTACTGTGATTAAACACATTGAAAACACTTTGAGGAAAAGAAACATGAGCTAAAAGTTAAACTAGCCAAGGCAGACAAGCTAGCTCTGAAGCTCTGACCACCGTCCTGCTGGTCAACTCTCACAAATGAAAGCTAAGTCATCCAAATGTCCAGGTCTTGCCTACTGAGAATATTCCTCGTATCTATAATTTCAGTAGAAACGTCAAAGCAAAAGAAAGAAACTTACATTTCACTTATCTTTATGTATGTTATCCCAACCTTGAGAGTGTCAGCTCACTTTCATGTTTTTGATATAACCTTGTGATCAAACCCCAACAGCTTCCCCTCTCAATCTCCTTTCTGCTCCAACACACCCTCCATCTTTTCATCTGCCCCTCCTTCTTCTACCTAACCATCTGTTTGTTCTCATTCATCACTGTCTCACTGTGTTTTCCCTAATCTTTCCTTGATCGTTCTATTTAAACCCTGATGCACACGTACACTTTTCACCCTTCTTTAGGTGTGTTTTGCCACAGTTATGTCAACCCATTTTCACAGAGCGTTCTCACCTTGCTAAATCTACTTTTTTAACCCTTTCATATCTGCTTGTATTGTTTCTCTGTCAGTCTTGTCGACACAACGCTGTCTGTAGCTGTCGATTTTCCGCCGTCCTCCCTTCGTTTCGGTGCTCCTTTTAAAATGACGCCAAGTGCATCGAATGAAGCTGAACTGGCACTTCCAAGAAGTAGGTTTAGAGATGCCAAGCGCTCGTTATCTGAGACAAATTGGCCAGGAAGAGTTTTATTTATTTGGGGAATTATCGCCAAAGCCTCATGCACACACAAACTCTATCAGCTAAGTACACACACACACACACACACACACACACACACACACACACACACACACACACAGTCTCCCAACACAGATACATGTACACTCCCCTTTCTACCTACCTCAGCTGAACTCTGACTGAACACTGTCCAACTTCCTCCCTCTATCAATCATCACAATCTCACACACGTCTGTCTCTCTATCTTCCTCTCTCCCTTTCCTCTCCCATTATCTCTGTCTTTCAAACACTCGCGCTCGCTCCCTCCCTCCCTCGCTCTCTCACTGTGCTGGTTTCATTAGGCGACAGGTTTCAGAGCTCTCCGGTATGAATTCACAAGAGGCTGGAAAATGTGATGTCATTATTCAGTCTCCTCTCTCTCTCTCTCTCCCCTACCTCTCTTACTCCCTCTCTTTCCCTGTCTTGTAAACTGTCAGCTCTGGGAGACTGGGAGATGATGGAGAGCTCAGGTGTGTGTGCATGTGTGTGTGTGTGTGTGTGTGCGTGGATAGGTACCACTAAAGATATGTAGGAAACTTGGTAAACTGGTCCTTTAAATGATTACATGATATAGCACTTTTTAAGCAGAGGAGCTTCATTTGGTTATCAGACAAGTCATTATAAAATTGGATTTAGCACTGATGTCGTCGCAGCTGTCGTGCTTCTCTGCCAACTCAGCTGGTACAGATTATTGTAAACAATGAAGTCTGCTGGACAGACTATGCAGTGCTGACATTGTTTCTACATTACCTCACTTTTTTAGTTATCTATAAGGAGCCAAAATCAGCTGGAAAGAGCAGTATTTGATATTAGCCCAGCTAGATAAGATAAAGTGTTTTTTCACTCAAAATCACAAAGGTTAATGGTCATTAATAATGGACACAACTATAAGGTAAGAAAGAATATCATGTTTTGTAGTTGAACCCGATACTTGAGGATTTGTTCCATCATGTTCCACTAAGTAGTTTACCCTCTCTGTCGCACCCCCCCATATCATCCTCCTTTGTTGCTCCAGGTCTATCATGACATTTCAGCCCGTTTTGTAATGAGCCCAGCAAAAAAAAAAAATAAAGCCAAGACTACTCCCCGAGCCAATTCAGACCAGTCTGGCTGGCATTGGACAAGTGGTTACTGACTTATTTGGCACCGGACCGAAACATCTGCTGTGTTCTGTTTCCTGCCTCAGAGGGTTACTGGTTTAGACTGGGCCTTCCACTCAACCTGATCTCCCTGACTAAAAAGCCAAGCCCGAATGACTGTCTTCAGGACCGGTGCCAAAGGACCTCAGGAGGCCATGGTGTTGCTGCGGAGTCATTTGATGGGGCTCCCTTGTCTGTACAAAGGAAAGGAAATGAATAACAGCGCAGCGTACTGTGACACATCTATCCCATATTAAACCTGTATTTTATTGGACTCAGTTCCACAGCACAAAATCCACAGGCTGTAAATCCCTATAATACTCATACAGTATTGCTACAGGGGTGTATGCAGTGCAGCGGCGGTCCTATAATCATTCTACCTTAAATACATCGTGGGAATAAACCTGGTGGCAGTATTTTCTTTTGTGATTTGTCCTGGATTATTTTGGACAGAGCCGCCGTGCAAAACTACAGCTGTTAACATCATTAGAGTCAATATCAAAGTTTCCATCCAAATGTAACACAAATTAACCAAATTTCCAGAAAATAAAAAATTACAGGCCATTAATGAATCTCATATGTCTGATTTTTTGCCAGTCATTTTTACACACGTGTGCCCATGTGCCGCACGTAGCTGCACGATGGTTCACGGCATGCACACAGCAGCACAGACAGTAACGTCACTACCACAAACACACAAAAGCTAAATGATTTGAACTGCAGCAGAGACTCGCTGTCGACTGGTAATATTACAGCACATCCGCTGCAGTTTTTAACTTGTTTAAACATTTAACTAAGCCATTTTAATCACCACCACCAACAGGCAGGGCGCAAACTGCGGCCACACGAACACTGTAAACACACCTGTCACCTTCCTGGCACGGTGTGGTTAAACCAGGGACAACGTGATCTCCTCTTGTCTCGTCTCGTGAGCTGAGTGTATCGTCACACCACTAATATTTCTTCAAGGCAGCAATCTGCTACAAGGACACAAAGAAAGTCGAATTCTACGTAGGATCATTTTCATCGTGTACGCTCTTCTCTAACTCTGTGAAAAGAAAAGGCCATCTAAATTACCCACCTGCCCAACTGTGACAGAGACACGGGCTTTGAGCTGGTAACTAGGAGGGTAATTGCCTTCTTGTTTCCCTTTGTGCGCTGGGTTACAGCGATCTAGTCTTTTGAAGTGTCCAATTTGTACCCTACCCCCCACCCCTCCCCGCTTAGATTAAAATATCTACTGCAAAATGTTAAAAGTATGATGTTGTACCTGACATATTAATAGAAAGGCAGCGGAACTTGAGCAAAGTCATTTGGAAGAACAACGAAAGTTGGTGAAGATATAGGAATCGAGGGTAGGTAATGGGGACTCATATACTCACAAGTATAAGCAAGGTAAAGGTCACCAAATCCTTCAAAGCCAGCAGTATGTACGGTGGCACTACATCAACTAATCAGAGCCAAATGTACAAGACAAATGTATCTGACAAGTGTATCTACAACTGTAACACATGGAGTCCTTGCATAAAAAACAACATCACCCAGTCCTAATCGTCAATTTCCATTGTGGTAACAAACATGACGCAGATAAAAAGACCCAACAGGTGAACAAAGGAAGTCTTTTTACCAATGTCCCTGCACTTTGCTCCCTTGAGTCTGTAACAGGCTTGTTACATCAATAGAAAACCTAACAGCAAAGTTATGTAGAGCTGCTTTATGTGCAATGCCTCCGAAATGACTCATCCAATTATTCAATGGCACTAGTTTGTGTATTTCAACCTTTATCGTCCTCTGGTCACATAGATAGTGGACAACAAAACTAGTCTAAAGCCTATGGGTACTAACTTAGGTTATTGTTTTCTCATTTTTTCTACAGTTTGAAGGGCTTATGCACATTCCTGCTGGACTCAGCAGCAGGCAAATCCTCCTGTTTCCTGCTGTCCAATTTGGCATCGGCAGCCCTGTTGAAAGTTTAATCTGAAAGGAAAGAGGAGTAAGGGAGGGCCAAGTCGAGGAGTTCTGAAGGAAATCTGAGATCTTTTTTTGGGAGCAGGCTTCAGTTCTCTTTTCAGTTTTCTTTTTGCACTGCAAATGTGCCAACCAAAGTCTGCAGAGCTAGAAATAATGGAAGAGGTTCAGTAGAAGAGGTTGAGATACACAAACTTACTGGTAACAGCAGCAGATTTGACCTGAAATGGGCTTAAAGGGTTCTGATGACCAAAAATACCATAAGAAGGGCATTATTGTTTTAGATGGTCTGAAACTGAATAGAAAACACGGCACATTTTAATATTTTCTATGTGTGTGCATTATGAAAAAACACCTGGCTAATAAATGTAGATTAATGTGTGGTACTGGATACTGACGAGGGGGTTTTCTCTGCACTGACCGACCTCTGTTCTTCTTGACCACACTAATGATACCAGGGCTAACAAGCTATTCCCTGCTATACAGGAACAATGCTGCTCCTTGGTTTCCATGTCTTTTACACAGACCATCAACTTGTGAGGATAGTGAGTATTTATGTATGTAACCATTAAATGCAAATTTAAGACACTTTAACGTCGCCAATCAAGTTGTCTGATGTTAAAGAGTCAACAGGAGATGGAGTTTCCAACCAAGTCATTCCAGGCTTTAACTGACAATTGTTTTCAGTCAGGACTCAAACTTAGCACCAGCCACCAGCCAAATGCTGGTGAAATATGAAAGTGGTTGATAGATTTGTTTCACTCATTAGCCAAAAGGACCAATGACTATTGAGTGAAAAAATTTGAACATTCACAAGCAATTCGGCCAATGGACAAAAGAGTTAATTGTTTTCATTATTGATTAAAATTCTTAAACGCCTGTAACAATTTCCCAAAATCAAGGGTGACTTATTCAACTGTTTTGTTTTGTCTGATCAAGAGTTGAAAATCGAAATTTAGTTTTGGATTTGTATTTAGTTTACTATCCTGTATGACACTGAAAAGCTTCCTATCCTCAACTCTGAGAACCTGCAACCAGTAAATAATTGGAATTTTCCTTAAAAAAAACCCCAAAAGGACTAAAAACGATAATTTGATGACCAAAATAGTTGTAGATTCATTTTCTGTCCATCAATTAATTGATCAATTGATTAATCGTCGCGGCTGTCGTTAATCAGCCAACGAGATACAGCAGAGAAGCTGATCTTTTATTATTATAAGCTTATCATTTGCCTTAGATGGCTTGACAATCTGTACAACATACAACATACTGTATCCTTAGATCTGACTTCCGATAAGGAAGACAAAAATGATACAGTAATGATTGTTAAAATTGAGACATCTGTTTTTGTGTACTGTCCGACATCAATGACCCATTGTGGCAAAACATTCAGATAACTGCCATCATTACAGCTGTGAAGTACATACATGCAGTGCTAGAATAGCAACAGTGAAGGGCATAGTGAAGGGTTTCTTTCTTTTTATCTTCCATTATATCTTCTACTCTTTCTCTCATAAAAGGAAGCATATTTGGGCCCTCAGGGAGTCATTATAAAATGATCAGCAGTGAAACCTCTCACCCCTACTGCCACATTTATCAAGACATTCCAGTCTATGAATCAGGAATCAGCAAAATGGGGTAAAAAAAAAAACAAAAAAAAAAAAACTAAATGTGTGGTCCTTCCAAATGCTTTATTGTTTTCAGTTGGAGCATGTCACATTGCATCTAATCCAACAAGGGAAAATCGTTGCATTTATTAAGCAGATATTAACCAGCGGAACGGAGTTTCGCCATTACTTGTGAAAATGTAGATTTGCGTAATGGGAGATTTTAATCAGGGGGCTGAAGGAGGGCTGTTTTTATGAGCTTATGAATATAAAGGAGATGAGGAAATGGTCCTGGAGTAGACTTACTCTTTATCAAGCTAATATCCCCAATTGGTATTGAAAAAGAAATCACTTGAACTTTCATACATCAGATGATCTGGATTAAATTGGTAGACGGTCAACCTAAAGCTACTGTTTCAGTTTGTAGACATCATAGAAAATACACTAAATAACAGTACACACAACTCCACTCATAGGGGATACAAGCTGTCAACTTCCTGTCATTCTGTCAGGTGGATCAGTTAAGTGATGCGCCAACAGGAGATCTGATCAATGATTTTAAACACTTCTTTCAAGTACCGACTTTCAACTTTCATTTGTTTAAAAGATGTTCAAGCTTTAGTCCTCACTGAAATGAACTTTAACAAATGTATATTCAACAAATGTACATTAATACTACAAGGTGCTTTGTTTAAAAAGCATAAAAGCATGCTGAATTCATAAAGTTCAAGATAGTCACTGAGGAAATACTTTACTGCAATCAATCCATCCTGACACCTGACACGCTCAGCACTTTATTTTAATATGGACCAATATACAGTACTCAAGCTGGAGGTAATTGGTACATTTGAGCAAGGGTGTAACCATGTAGACAATGGAATAGTCTAAATTAGGGCCTTCATTCCCCACCATCCTATATTTATATATGAACATTTGCACAATTAGAACATAGTTTTGACGATGTTGACCAATTGAATTGATATTTAAAGGTATAGTCAGTGATTTCTCACTACAAGCTCAATGACTGATTTTGATCATCATTTTAATTTGATGCACTGAATATTCTGCTAGTATTTCTTTTCTTTTTGTTTTTGCTTTAATGTTACCTAGCTGTCAAGCTAGCTATATAGTATTGAGATACACTTATGTTTTCCTTAAACAGAAATACATTGAGATATAAGAGACATATGTGTAGACAGGGTTCTTAAAAGTAGAACTTATTTGGCATATGTTCTGCTGTACAATTGGGGGAACAGAATGGTATGTTCTCAGTATTGGGACGGTACACACAACGTCCCCCAAAAAACTGTATGCTAACGCCCAAGCATTTGAGCTTTTATAAATTTAACTACATTGCTGATTTGCAAATAAGCAGACGCCTACGTGTCTCTGCAGACTCCATCCTTTTCACTCACTTTTCTCTCCATCTATTTTTTTTATTTCCACACCCTCCGTTTCTCCAACATAATAACTGCATTGGGCAAAGGGAGAATAGGAGGGAAAATAATTCTTTCCATTTTACTCCATCTCACCCAGCCTTTCACATTCTGTTTATTCACTTTCCTTCAAAGTCAGTGTCTGAATGCTTAGGTCTGATTAATATACTGCGACCACCTTCAGAGCTTCAGAAAGGGGGGTTACAAACATACCACGTGTGCCAGGAAAAAATGGCATTATGCAACCAAGGCTACAGAAACACAGAGACATTACTGAATGGGGCAGTACTGATGGGATTTCATGTTTTGTAAATTATAAGAACATGTAGCAGATAATGAAGATGCTTACAGTATACACCCTACATGCTAAATGTCCAGTCTCTTCTATTGGTCAGTTCAGACAGCATCACGGTGATGCACGACTATATACAAGGTATTAAGTTTATAGCACTACATTTGGATGCTGAATTCTGGATTGCGTGACTCCATAACTTCACATAAACATGTCATTTGTGTTGTTTCGCTCTGCTGTGCCTGACTCATTGGTCTTCACCCATGGGTGCATTGCCATGGTGCCTCTACGCAACCCTTTTCCAGGGTGAAATGTGCTGTTTCGCTCCGGGAGCCAATCATGTGAAGACATGACCTAGTTGCTGTGGAGGAAAAAAAAGCATAACGGCATGGCTGTGAGCGGGACTGGACTTCTGACTTCATGGTTATCACCGTATCCACACGAGCCCCTGCAGAACTAATGTGGGAAGGATGATATCTAGTAGCTCCACAGAAGATTACTCTCCTCACTGTCTATCGATTAGAAAAGCTGGGAATCAAAGCGGCGTTTGATCTCGTATTGTGGTTTGATGGGATTCTGGATGAGGCATTATCCCAAACATAATCTACACTGAGCTGCCTCCTTTGACCAAAAGAGCAACAAGTTTTCTAGATGGTCAGACGGAGGTAAATTTTTGCTACAAAATATGAGCTCATGGAAAAAATGTACAGCTTACAGAGTATTTATGCTCTGGTCCAACATGATAAAGGCTTTATTGGAATTTTAAACATGTTATTATAAGTGAGAATCTTGCTTAAAAAAGGAAGACACTTAAATTACACCTACCTCACCTTACAACAGCATGTGTATGTTATTTGAAACTGAGTACATGCTGATAATTCATCTCTATGGGCAACAAACAACAAAGTAATCTCTTAATGAGTCAACTGTGGCCAGAGAGAGGCCAGGTGTCCAGAGTTCATCCCAGTTTTGCATCATCTTCATCGCCTCCTACCTAACAGGCGTCTGGCACCTGCATACCCCGAGGCACACTGTAATATCACTTTGCTGAGAGCGTGCCGAGCTGCCTGTCGGAGGAAGACATGTGGCTGAGGAGGGAGAGATTCTCCATTTGCAAGGTTAGATTAAAATCATCAGACAGCCAGCTTTCAGGGGAACCAATAAAGCAATAACAGTCACTAGGCAGAGTACGCAGGGCAGGCCTCCGACCAATCAGAGGATTCCCTCGTGTGCTGGCAGACGAGATTAAATCTACTGAAATGACTCCAATAAGATCACTCCAAGCTACATGGATGAACTCCACTGAGATTGTACAGAAGCGACTCAGGTAACTGACAGAACTACTGATCTTCTGTTTTTGGCTGAAAAATATTTTTTAAGCAGAAACTGAGGTCATCCTCCAAGCACTGGATGATGAAACTGCTGGAAGGATTCCCAAACACTTCTGTAACTTTCTGAGACCTAGAACTCTTCATTCATTACGCAAGGATTTCTGTCACTTTTCATGTGTACAACCAGTGCAACACTATGAACATTGTCCCTATATTTAACCATTACCATGCCTCTTTTCTTTCTGCGACGCTCACTTCACTTCACCTTCAAATGTGGCCTTTCAGAACAACTATAAACACTTTTGATTTACGATCAAGCATGATTCTAGCATGTGTTTATGTGAGTGAGTATTACAGGTTTTTGGCAGCACTGGGTCAAACCCTGCCGCGTTGATTTGCATTTCCATTACCAGTTTACACATCTCAATTCATGCCACATTGCACCCGAGATAGGCCATATCTACAGAGTCCTGCCCGACTCACCACCCACTGCTAACGCGTGATGACCCCCCTTCTCCAGCTTTTTGGGGCCGATGGCGATATTAGGAAAGAAAAATAATTACAATATTGATTTATCTGCGATGGCGAAACAAATATTGGAAAAGAAAAAAAAATCGATATCGATTTATCGGCCAACAATGTTATATTTACAGAATATGTACATAAACACAAGATATGTAATGGAGGCATGATATTTTACAGTTTAAGAATAAACTTAATTTTTATATAAATGACATCAGTGCACTGAAACAGTAAACTTCACTTAGAATCTAATATGTATATATTAAACTTGAATAAGGAAAAATGATTAAATATACATAAAATGCGGCCTATACATCTTTTAAAAAATATCGGTACATATTGGACAGCATAAACACCGTTACCGAAATATATTTGATAGTTCAATATCGATGGCCGATATATCGTTCTGGCTCTAGTTTGAAGTTTAGTTTCTCTTTGTGTTACTTTACTTTCAAATATCTGCTTTTCCTGACAGCTTTCAGCCATGTCATATCAAAAGCTTTTAAATAGCTGAATAACAGAGGACTTTTATTGGGAAGAAAATAAAGTGAATGAAATGTAATAATTTGCCATTTTACAGTCGCGACTATGAACACTAGGATCGCTGCTTTTCAACTGAAGACAAGCATAACATCAGTTAAAGACAAACCTTTAAGCAGGTCGCCCTGGTGTGATGGAGCTCCAAGAGTCTTCCATGTTGGGCTGACGCTCCCAGTCAAACCAAGTCAGGCCAAGCCTCTGTACACGTGTATGGAAAAGGCCTGTATGAGTGTAAGGTAGCTTGCTGGCTGTGTGTGACACTGCTGCTTGAGCTGTGCCTTTTTCCTAACCGAGCTTGAACGTTTCCTTTACAAGGCCCCACATTGTCCTTGCATGAACCGCTTTCCCTCGAGACAAAGGCTGTGTTTGTATCTGTGCTCCAAATCAGCTCTACTTACTTTTCACTGAAGATAAGAATAAGAGGGGGGGGGGGGGGGGGACAAAACAGGGCC